>NW_011500126.1:40884-135234 GCF_000495115.2 Populus euphratica
CTTGATATGTTCAATTACTAAAGAAAATAAAGAGCTTCAGATCTTCCCTTCGGAAACTTTCCAAGTTGCCATAGCGCGTTGCTCATCTTCATCACGCCCTGCTTGTACCTAGAATACTAAAGTAGAATGATTCAAAAGTTCTAATGAAAATTTTTGAAGCTTTTTCCTGACTGGGTTCTGAGAAATGGACTTTGTCCTCGTGGCGATATAAACCGATTGACATGACTCTGAAATGAATTATAAAAACCCTTGGTCATTGGCTGTATGCTCCTCCCTTGATGCACTGATAAGGTCTATAAATGTGCTAGTAGTTGGAGCAGCTAACCAATACTGTGCGTATCTTCAGGAAAACAACTCGACTGTTTGGAAACTTGTACTGGAACCTGAAGAATCGACGTGGCTCACCAAGGCTTGAAATTGAAAGCTGAAACCATACACCTCAGCTCCAAGCGGGAACATGAGCTGCCACTTTGTCAGCACTATGCAATTAGGATAACTATCGGTTCAGCTTCTACGTAGTGTAACATGGTTCCAGAAAATCTTCTAGCTTCCTGTCTATAAATGCCAACAGGAATCTTAGAACTACTACCAAGCATGGCCAAGAACCCTTTCTAGGTTCTATGAAATAAGTAGAACTCTTCACAACACATCTAGCTCTCCTTACAACCTAATCATGGCTTTTAGATCAACTGTAAGTGATTGCTAATTATCTGTTCATTTCTTAAAGTTATTTCCTGACTTGATTGCTACATTCTGCAGGTTTACTGGAAATGGATGACAAGTCGGTTAAGAGGAAATGCACATGCGACATCAACATCACCAGAAAGGCGGGTGCATGCAGGACCAGCAGCTGATTTTGGATATCTTGATCTTGTTGAACAGGGGAGGAAGACGTCAGTGAAGGCTGATTTCACATACACCGGCGTTAATAATTTTACAAATCTCACTGGGTTTAGCCTCCACAAAACAGCAGCTTCTGAAGCCACCAAATGTTCGTGTCATAAAGAAGTTAAGGGAAACAATTCCTGAAGTAGTGGTCCCAGATAAAGTGGTTGACGAGGGCAAGAAATTCTTTGAGAAATCCTTCTACAGGAAGGCAGCTCACGTTCAGGAGTTTGAGATTGGTATTCAGTACATGCCTAATCCCATTTGCAAAGATGTTTACGCTCACCCTCTCAAAGCAGAGACACTAAAATCTGTGGGAATAGAACCTCAGCAGCTTTGATGCATTATCCTTTACCTTTTTGTAGATTTAGGCACTTGTTTTCAATCTTTTTTACAAACTTTTTTTCCTCTTTATCTTAACAAAGCTCGAGGCGAAATTTTTGTGCTCATTGTAAATTTCACCCTAGTTAGTGATGAATGCAATGGTATGTAGATGAGGTTACTTTAATGAGCTAGCTAATATTAATTTCATTTTGAAATATTAGTTTGTTCTTAGGTTTCTAATTCTATAGGGTTAGTTTCAGATTGTTGCTATGCTCCTTGCCTTGTTTCTGGTCTGATTTTGGAGCGTTATTCTATTTGGTCACTTTTGCCAGCTGAAGGAAGGAGTCGTTTCGTTTCTAGGTTTCCAACTCCAATCTCCTGCAATTCCAATTCTTTGGAAAAAAAAGAAAATGCATCTGTTGCAGGGTATGGCTTGCATTAGCATCCTGTGAACGGTTTGGATGTATTTGGTGCAAGTGAGAAACTTTATTCATTAAATTGCTGGATCTGGATATTGTAGAACAAAAGAGCCCAAAGGACTCCTACCATGCGCTCCTGGGGGCATCCCTGTCTGCACCAACTGACCAGCTAGAGAAGTTGGAGCAATTAAGTTACTATACAGAGTTGGGGCTGGTGGGAGGGAGTCATATCCATGTCCTTTGCAATCTGATCACAAAAACTTCTTTTTAAGAGCATAGACGATTAAGGTTTATCAAGAAACAATAGGAGAGTTGAGCTTTGCTCCCCGCTAAAAAGGCCAGCCCAGTTTTCCTTTCCCTGAACAAGAAAATGTCATGTTATTACCACAGGCCTGCCTTTAAATTTACCTGGTACTGTAGTAGAACATGACGTGCCACTTCCTGAGCCTTCTACTTGATGCGGTCTCCTCTAACACTTCAACAACTGTCCCTGCAGGTTCCACACTCTGCTACGTGGCTCTAGAACTCTCTCCATCTAATCACCCTCTCCTTTTTATACCCTCGAGAACCTGAAACCTTGACCTCAGCAAGCAAGCAAACAAAGCAAAGCAAAGAATCTTGAAATATTTACCTAATCTTTGTGTTTCCCTCTTCAAGAATCCCACCCAACAATAACATGGCTTTTAGATCAATGGTGGGTGAATTATCATTTTTATTGCAATCTTTATCACCTCTAAGTGTATTTTACATGTTTGCTGAGTCCTTGACTAAATTTGTTCCTATGGTTTGCAGGGTTATTGGAAATCAATAACAAGTCGCTTAAGTGGAACAGCAACCTATGCAACCTCAACCCCGCCAAAACTGAAATCATACGCACCAACAGCTGATCAGTTTGGACATCACTATCATCAAGAAAGCAAGCATGGCAAGAAGGTGAGAGGTGACTTTGTGCCAGTTTATGTGGCAATAGGGATGATAGCTGTATCAATATCACTTGGTCTTTACACTGCCAAGCAACAAGTACTGTATGCACCTAATGTTCGCGTAAGGAAGAAGACCAGAGAGACCATACCTGAAGTGGTTGATCCAGATAAAGTGGTGGACGAAGCTGACAAGTTCATAAAGAAATCATTTTTCAGGAAAGTAGCACATGTTCAAGAGTTTGATCATAATGGACTTGAGTATTTGCCCGATCCTGTTCGTAAAGAAGTTTTTGCACATAAGCCTCGTGCTGAGACACTTAAAGATGTAGGGGTCGATCCTAAACTACAGCTTTGAGCTGCTATGGAGTACGCATCTCTTCTTTGGAAAGATGGGATTTACCCTTTTTTAGCTTAGGAGGGAGGCTCGAGGACCTCTTTGCTTAATCAGCCAGTGTGATTGTAAATAGTAGTTTTCCTGGAGTCCAATTAGTCCAATGTTAATTTTCCTGGAGTGAATTGCCTGAATGTGATTTACAAAATCGAGTGATTTGCTTAACACATAACTGATTTAATTTATACAGGAATATTAATTTCAAAATAATTTATTACCCATATCCTTCTGCAAAATAAAACTAAATAAAATATTTAAATGTTGAATAAGAAATAGTATTTGAATAATAGGCTCATATGAACACCCCAAAATAAGCCTTTTCATTCTTGTTAAGTATTGAGTATCACTATGATAAAAACTTGATTTGTGGATATTTTATAATATGAAGATATGAAGTTCAACTTATTCAAAATCAAATTATTCCAAACAATTTATAAATGGAGATATTAAATTAAAAGGAAGATGTATTTCGTAACCCATCAAATAAATGTGAAGCACATTTATGACAATTTAACCTCTTGCATCCAATCGCTGAAAACCCATATAATATTGTTCTTGGAGGATAAGCCAGTGATTAGTGAGTCTAGCTAAGGCAAAGTGGCACATTGCCTAATTTCAAAACAATCCCTTAATTTCTAATTAAATGCAATTAGAGATTATATACCTAATTCACATACATTGATATCTCACTGAATAAATATTGTAATAACTCGTTTTATACAGTGATGATTAATGATCTGCATATCAACTTTGAGAGCATACCATGGTGGCACGAAGATGGCTTATCCCCGGGACAAGGCAATTGACTCTTGTGAGCATGGCAGCAGGCGTCCATTTTCACGAGTCAATGAAAGAGGGAACGAGAGACTGAAGGCTGTGTTTTTTTTTTTTGTTGAAAAATAATTTTTTAAATTTTTTTGTGTTTGTTTATTATTAGAAAAGTTGGTTAATGAGAAATACTTTCCAATAAAAGAAAAATTTAGCTTGGTTTTAAAGAAAGTGTTTTCCTGAAAAATTTGAACGAAAAACACTTTCTGAAAGTTGTGAAAAATTTAAAAATATCATACTATTTGCTGATTATATCAAATTTGATCCTTAAACTTTTAATTGCTATATATATTTTATTTTGAATATTTATTTTTCAATTTTATTTCTTAAAATTTAATTTTATATTAACTTTGGTTCTCATTTTTATAATTGTTATTTGTCTTTTTTTTTATTTTTTTATTAAAAATTTTTATCTATCAAATTTGATTCTCATTCTTTTGATTGTTATTTATTTTATTTGAAATAATTTATGAAATGTTAATTGTTATTATTTTAATTTCTTCATCTTTTATTTTTTATTTTTTTAGATTTGATCTCTATTATTTTGATTATTATTTATTTTATTTGAGATAATTTATGAAATTATATATATTTTTTAATTTTATTCTGATTCAATTTTTTAATTTATAAGATTTGTTCTTTATTATTTTAAAAAAAATAAAACATTAACAAGTTATTTTACAGTTTATTTTATATGACATAACTAAATACTAGATAATATTTTCTAACTTATTTTTCATTACACTACTGCATATAAAAAATAATTTATTTTTTTAAAATTTATTTTTTCTAAATTTATTTTATAAAAAATACTACTTTCCAAGCAAACAAATAATACAAATATTACAAGGAATAAAATAGTGGAATATAAATTGACGTGAGATTCAAGACTCAAGTTCTTTGTTACCTTTAGTCCGGAGAAATGATACGCTAAATCTTCTGAGTTTTAAAAGAAAAGGTTGGTTTTAGTGCTTTGCTAGTCACACATAGTAGCTCTTCCATTTTTGAAGGATAAAGGAGATGGGACTAAAGATTTCAAAATGTAAGGGTTCATATTATCTTTTAGCACAGCTAGGCTGGTGCGATATATATTACTTTATATTTCAGCACCTAGATTATGTAAGCAAGGAAGAATTTGTAGGCATCATTACATTTGTTTGCCCCATTCCTATCAATGTTTACGTTCCATTCATAGTTTGGTTCGGGGACTGCTGGACAGATTCCATTAGGCTATGGGAAGATCAGATGCTTGAGCAAGTCAATTTAAAACCAGAATGGATTTCCATGATGTTCTTCAAATCATGATAATGCGCATTTCCATGATGTTCTTCAAATCATGATAATGCGCATTTCGGGGATAGATTCCATTTATTCTTTCAACTGTGGATTCCGAGTCTAGAAATCCATGGGGTTAGGTTTCTAGTGGCCCTTTGTCGTTTCCAGATTTTACAGCAAGATGTGTGTCTTATTAAAGATGAATTTTAGTATCCATCAAGGTAGAATCCCCACTAATCCTTCACTTTCACTTGACCTTTAAAGTATGGACTGAGTCAAATATTTAATATCCAATACCCATATTTTTCTCCAAAAAGTTGGCATCCATGTTGCTTTGCCAGCAGCTTTCGAGAAAACCAGCCGTACAAAATATCTTTACAGTGGAGAATGGACAGTAAAATGCATATCTCTGTTTGGTTTTGGTTCTTACTAAGATTTGATTATGGACATGAGAGTTAATGTATTGGTTATACAAAGATTCGACGAGAATTTTAACAGCAAGTGGGCAAACCAGTCTATATAGACTCCTTGAAGGTTCATATTTTAGTATAGCCAATGAAGAAGGCTGGATTTCATGGATATTAATCAAATGGTTGGAGAAGCTTTCAAGGGAGATAGAAAGCTTAGCCCCCAATGGCCAATGGCATGACTGGAAATTAGGTTTCAACTTGCTTTCTCTCATAAGATAATTCTTGCAGACTTAAGAGCTTATATGTTAAGGGAAGAGCAGATATAAAGAGCCTGCAGTTCCAAACATAAAGTCTTTGCAAATTCCGCTCGGGAATCTCTTAGCTCGGAGCAGAATTTTATGAGCAATTCCACAAGTAAATTTAGTTTTTGTACGGTGCAAACTGATTCACCTCACAAATGGATGGCTACAATTTATTAAGATCTTAGAGATTCAAATATCAATTACTCATGGATGGAAGACCATATCTAGACTTTCTAGCTCTTCCCTTCCATGGACTGGATGTATATATGGATGGTGAGAGAGCAGCAGTGGAGCCATGACGTACATATACTATATGCCTAAACACCATGCATTTTTATGCTAGTTTAGTTTTCGTGCCAGTGCTCCATCTCTCCAAAGGGTCATTTCCATGGAAACTTCGCAAATAATCTAGGTAATCATATGCTAATCGAATGTTTACCTATTCTTTATCCCACTATAATTTCCTTTCTGACATTTTAAGGGAAACATTTATAATTTTTTCCATATTCATATAGTTGTATAATGAATGTTTTGCACCTATGGCCTGGTGCAACATAGGCGTAAGAACTCATGAACCGCTCTTGTGATGCAGAGTACTTGTCCCACGAAAACGAAGGGGTCACTCGCCAGTGGCTGCTAATATTCAGAATCCCATTGAAATTTACATGTAAAGAATCGTGTGTTTAAGCATCACTTTTGTCGCACAAGTCTGGAAATTGAAATTCTAGTATGAACAAATCAGGAATCGCTGTGGATATTAATTCCCTGGCCAAGACCCTTTTTTTCACAATGTAATTGTCCTAACCTCCGTATGTCCATTAACAACAAAATTCTCATCACTAACAGCTATCATGACCAACTTTGATGGGGTCGTCAAGCAGATTTAGCTCTCGCGTTAAACTCGAAGAAGTAGTATATTTGTTCTTGAGCCAGGAATTGTTTTCCCTACCTAGTTACCTACACGGAACTGTTCTTGTAGCCATTATGGTGATCAAATGTCATCACCATTTGGAAGGGGCGCTGTGTGATACGTTTCTTGGATGGTTATTTTTCGATAACTTCCCTGTGATTAATGAATTTTTGAAACAAACTTAAGGCCACAAGAACAAGGTCTTGTGGCCTGTAGACTCATTGAAATTGCTGGCAAGATTCTTGTCCTTCTTTCTTGGACTTGAGCTAAATTAAGCCTAACCAGCACCTGAACTAATATTCTCTTCCGTATCAAGGAAGGAGATCTAAAAAATGTGCTATCTAAAAAAATCTCTTTTTTCTTCCCATTAATTCATTGGAAAATTACATGAGATTTCTGAAGTCTCAATTTGTCTTTTGCTCAACATGGATAAGATGAAATAAATTAATGGCAAGTAGCACAGCGTACTCTGTATAAATGGTGCCTATGATTCCCTCTGACCAGCACACTCCATGGCTCTCTATTCATGAGAATGTTGGGAATCCAACTTTTTCTGAACTCTCTCCCTCAACTGCTATTCTAGAGCTTCCTGAGCTAACCCTCGTCAGGTGTTTCTGTGTAGCAGTCGAGGTGGGAGGCTCAGAAAATGTTGGCTTCTTAGCTTTTCATCAAAGGAGGCTGTTTTCATTAGGTAACGAAGGCAAGCACTGGTTCTGATCGCCACAATGACATATATCAAGTATGTTTAGCAGCTGACACCATATAAATCTCACTCTCACCATTTCTTTGTCCGATTACATTGCATCACATTCTTTTCTAGCACTAGACAATGCCTTGAATCTTGCTGCTGTTCTGCATTCTGTAAGCAATGTCATTGGATTTCCCTTGAAAAATCCAACACAAAGGGGATGAAAAGAAGTTAAGGTTGAGTCTACCAACTCTACAGTCTATAATTTCATTTCTATTCTCAGCTGTTATTGTTGTTGCTTTTAATGATTAACTCTTTTACATTTAGAAACAGTTAAGCTCGACCATGATTCTCTTATGAAGTTTCCATGGCTAGTTGCTCAAGAACTAATCTGTTGAAAGCGTTACAATTTTTTATTTTTATTTTTATTTTTATTTTTATTTTTTCACTTGGAATAGAAAGAGCGGAAGGGAAAATGGCTTCTGCACTGTGTACAAATGGCCCAGAAACCCTTCTCATCAACACATTAATTCTTTGATTCTGATGTTGGAGATTCTATTGGAAGCCTAAAAAAGCTAAGTGAAAGCTTTTAACTTTTTGCATGTATTGATGAGCTGTGGTAGAAGATAAACATATATAAATAAAAGGATCAAAAACCTTTTTTATTAAAAAAATAAAAATTTATAAATAAAAACAAATAACAACTATCGTTCAAATATTCATTAATATTATATTTAGTATTGAGTCTAATTATATTTTTAAATTTTTTCTAGTTTTAATTTTTTTTATTTTTATGTGTTAATATTAAAACTAAAATTTAATAAATAAATAATATTTTAATATATTTAGAAAAAATATTTTAATAAATAACAAAAAGAAGTTAAATAACCCTAAAAGCTAACAAAGCAAATGGGCCGAAGGCAATGGATCTACACACCAAATTGGTTTGACCAAGTCAAGCCCATCTCTGAAAAATCACCGATTTCCTCCTTCCATATTCCAGAAAAGGCCGTCATTTAGCAAAATTGCTGGTGGTTACACGTGGCGATAAATCATTGGTCGAATTCACGTGGCGCGTACTTTCATTGGCTAAACCAAAGGAATGACGAGCATCTTCAGATCCAAAATCTCACACTATATGTTTTCATCCTCTCTCAGTAACATAAAGGAAGTACATCTGATCGAGCCTCTTCTCTCTCAGTTGATCTAGTGTTAGATCGGAAAAGATTGAATAATCATTAGAGTTAGGTTTCTTGAGAGGACGAAGGAGAAAATGAGAGAAGCGAAACGTATCACTCTCCGATTGGCGATTGTGTTGTTGTTAGCTTTCGTTTCTTTCAATCAGCTCTTCGCTGACGATGACACGGTAATTATTGTCGATTAGCTTAATCACCTTCTCTTAAGCTGTAAATTAATCATTAATGTGTGTGTTTGTTTATGGATATCTGATGATTTTTTTTTTAATCTTTTGTGTGTGTAGATCTTTTATGAGACGTTTGACAAGTCTTTCAGTGGAAGATGGATTGTTTCAGAGAAAGAAGACTATAAGGGTAAAAAGAACTAAGTGATTTACTTTTTAGTTTATTTTGGATCTGAAGTGTGTAATTTGATTTCTTTTGTTTTATTTTATTTGTGTGGTTATTGTGGATTTTTTTTTTCAAATTTTGTTTTTAATTGTAATTATGAGCGTGTGAAAGCTGATTTTTTTCTTTTTTTACCCATTTGTTACTATACTTTTTTAGATGATCAATTATAAATAATAATGAATAGCCTGCTTTAATTAATTTCAATTATTTAACCGAATTTATTTCTGTGATTTTGCTTTTCTTAGGCACGATGTTTAATATTGGTAAAATATATTTTAAAAGGAAAATAAAAATCTTTGATCATAGCTGTTTGTAATTACTATTTTGAGAGATCAATCTATCATCGGACTAGACCCATTTGTTTTGCTGGTTGTTCACTGTGTTTTGGGTTTTTTTAGGGGAGTGGAAGCATGAAAAGAGTGAGGGACATGATGATTATGGACTTCTTGTGAGTGAACCGGCTAAGAAGTACGCCATTGTGAAGGAACTCGATGAGCCTGTGAGTCTTAAGGATGGAATTGTCCTCCAGTTTGAGACTCGCCTTCAGAATGGGCTTGAATGTGGTGGTGCGTATTTGAAATATCTCCGACCACAGGATGCTGGGTGGGTGCCCAAGGGGTTTGACAGTGAGTCTCCTTATTCGATTATGTTTGGACCTGACAAATGTGGTACCACAAACAAGGTTCATTTTATCTTGAAGCATAAAAACCCAAAGAGTGGGGAGTATGTTGAGCATCACCTCAAGTTCCCACCTTCCGTTCCACACGACAAGCTTACTCATGTGTACACGGCCATCTTGAAATCTGACAATGAGTTGCAAATTCTGGTTGATGGAGAGGAGAAGAAGAAGGCAAACTTCCTCGCATCTGATGATTTTGAGCCCCCACTTGTCCCTGCCAAGACAATTCCTGATCCAGATGATGTGAAACCTGAGGATTGGGATGAGAGAGCAAAAATTCCTGATCCTGAGGCAGCGAAGCCAGAGGACTGGGACGAGGATGCACCTCTTGAAATTGTAGATGAGGATGCTGTGAAACCTGAAGGATGGTTGGATGATGAGCCTGAGGAGATTGATGATCCTGAAGCTACAAAACCAGAAGATTGGGATGAAGAGGAGGATGGTGAATGGGAGGCACCCAAGACTGATAACCCAAAGTGTGAGGAAGCCCCTGGTTGTGGTGAATGGAAGAAACCAATGAAGAGAAATCCAGCATACAAGGGAAAATGGCATGCTCCACTTATTGACAACCCCAACTACAAGGGTATTTGGAAGCCTCGGGATATTCCAAACCCCAACTACTTTGAGCTTGACCAGCCTGACTTCGAGCCCATTGCTGCTGTTGGTATTGAGATCTGGACAATGCAGGATGGCATATTGTTTGACAATATCTTGGTTGCAAAGGATGAGAAGGCAGCAGCTTCAATTAGGGATACAACATGGAAGCCAAAGTTTGATGCTGAGAAGGAGAAACAGAAGGCTGAGGAAGCAGCTACTGGCACTGATGGTCTTGCTGGCTTCCAGGTAATGCGCCATGCAGTCTTTGCTTTTATTTGCTGTTTTTATTGATTGCTATGTTGGGATCATAATCTAAGCCATCATTTTAATTCTGCAGAAGAAGGTGTTCGAACTCCTATACCAGGCTGCTGAGCTTTCTTTCCTAAGCAAGCACAAGGACAAAATTATTGTAAGTTAAATACTTAACCTGGTTACATGCTGTCTAAAGTTAGTGGGCCATTCATGAATTTGTCCTCAATTATGCAATTTCCATGCAGGAACTCATCGAGAAGGCAGAGAAACAACCGAACATCACAATTGGTGTCCTTGTCTCCGTTGTGGTGGTGATCCTTACTCTTTTCTGCAGGATAATTTTTGGTGGAAAGAAGGTGAGTCCTGAAACCTCAGTCAACCCTCTTATTTTTCTCACTTTAGCAGCTTCTTTCTCTGGAGATTGATCGGAGACTGATGTTTATGTCATTGTGTTTGTAGGCTAAGGTGGAGAAGAAACCTGAGCCAGTTGCGGAGACATCCAACAAGGAAGGAAGCAGCAGCAGCAGCGATGAGAAGAAAGAAGAGACTGAGGCCGAGAATGAAGCTACTGCTCCTGCTCGTAGGAGGCAATCGAGGCGTGAGAACTGAGAGATGAGATCTGAGGGCAGAGAATGCTTAACAATATTCACTTTTTGTAGAACTTGAGCTTAGTTGTTTTTTATTTTTCTGGATGCGTGCATGGCTATATTTGATCAAAAACACGGGAGATGTATCAGAGTGTAAATCACTCCATATGTCAGGCTTTGAACAGACTGGCAGTCGCCTTCCCAAGCTTTAGCTCTTTTCCTGTTTTATTATAGCTTTGGTATCCAATACAATACGTCCTCGTGCCATAGCCGTCTGCTATTTGATTGATACTTGGTTTTGCAGTGCAAGTCATGGCGGTCCCCGATCTGATGTTTGGTTTTGGTAGCGTCCTTAAGTAGGATCTAGGGCTTGGTACTCTCCTGGAGATGAGCTGACAAATCTGCACCAAATATAATATATTTTATATTAAAGTTTATGATTCAAGAGTTTAGAAGAAACAGATTTGAATCAGATGTTAGATCAATGATTGGCTGCCTCCGTTATTGCATTTATGTCATCATCATTACCGTCCTTTTTCTCATGTTTTATCCTCTCCGCCATAAAAGACGCAATAAAAACGTCCTAGGATTTCGTAGGGGTGGAGTATCTGGAAGTGGCTCTGGCTACGAGAATTGCTCCCGTAATTTTCCTGTTCTTCATATCTGTAGATTCTGCACTGCATATTAAAAGGAGCAGCTCGAGGTTTGGCTCTGGAGGTCCTCTCTAGTTCGCGTCACAAGAGTCTCCAAAAGGTTTGGTAAGGTTGCAAAAACGGGCTGTTCTCAACATTGGATTCCGATATTATTATGCAATTATTTTTACATATTTCAGGGGTAAAGATCTTGCGAAGCCGAAACCTGCCCGCACCTGCATGATTTAGAAAAGAAATACTCAAAATTTACTTGCTTCAACTTTAATTGAACATTGAGCGTAAATTGTGATTAGTTTTCAAGTGTGGATTGTTTGGATGCTCATTATGTGGGCAAGGATTCGAGGAGTAACTCAGGTGATTAAGCTCCATGTATTTTCATGCGCTTGGTATTAATGCATTGTAAGAACCATACCTCTTTTACAATGGCCACTAGTTGAAAGAAGCACTACTATAGATTGTGTTTGAAATTCAGGACATGGGCAAAAGAATTTGGAAAACCCCTTTTGAAGGATGGGTGGGCTAATTAAAAAGAAAAGGCTAAAAGACATGAGAGTTTTATCGTTAGCTCCACAGTTTTATTATGGATTAGTGTGGTAAAATTATTTTTTTATTTTTGGGTTTGTTGTTTTTTTTTATTAGTCACTCAGGATGTGTTTTTTTATATAAAATAAAAATATTTTTTTACCCCAAAGTTAAAACATTTATTATTATTGACTAAAAGTTTTATTGGCTTTCCACAAGCTTCTTAGCAGTAAAAATATTTTTATGCCCCTAAGATAAAAAATTAGTTGAGTTGCTAGGCAAGGGGTTTATGATTTTTCTATTATCCATGTATAGTGAAAGCACCCTTTTATCTTTTAAAAAGACAAAAAAAAAAAATTGCTATTGAGGGTATTTTAGTATTTTTCATGTTTTATTTTTAATTTTTTTATTTAGAAATCTATTGGCGCGTATTCCAAATGGATAAATGAGTGGGTGACTTTTAAGTTATTCAGGTAGCATATGTGATATCATCTGCTGCTAGCCAACTCTGATTATTCATCATCTCATTGAATGTGCAATCATCTTCTCCTCCATATGATATGAAATGCGTAAACGTGCTGTGGTTGTTTGTTTTTTTTTTCTCTCTTTTATAAAACTTAAAATACATTATTATCCTCTTTGTTATTTAATTTTTAATTTTTATTTTTATTCTTTTAATTTTTTATTTATTTTACAGAGATATGTTTTTCAATTTAGTCATTCAATTACAATTTCTTTTATGTTTTGTTTTTCATTTTAGTCTTTATTTTTTTATTTTTTTATATTATTTTTATTTATTTTATAGTTTCAGTTCTTATTCTTTTAATTTTTTATTTTAATCTTATTTTTTTATAAATATTGTGTTTTTTAATTTAATCTTTCAATTCTAATGTGTGTGTGTGATGTTTTTTATTCGGTCTTTTTTTATATTTTTGATTTTTTTTCCTTATTTTTTTTGTTAAAATTTTAATAGTTTCTAATTTTATCCTTCAAATCAAATTTATAATTTTTTAAAATAATAATAATTTTTTTTTCAATTTGGTTCCTTTTCTTTTGATTTTTTTATTTTTTTCTGTGATTTTTAATTTTATTTTTCAAGTTTATGATTTTTTTCAATAATAATAATAATAATAGTTTATGCTTTTTTATTTATTGTCTTATTACTTTTTTTCTAATGAAGGTTTCTCTTATATATTTTATTATTAGAAATCCAAGCCAAACAAATATCCAAAATAAAAAATTTTAAAAATTATATTTTTGCTCGGGTATATAACATTGCAAAACGATTCTCACACTCTTGATTAAAAAAAAACCCCTTAAGTTTTTAAAAACATCAGCATGGGTAAATGAACAAGTAAATATCGTGCCTGGCTCAGTTTCAAGCTAAATCCAATCTCACTTTTCAAAATATTAATTTAAACCCACATAAAATGCTGTTCAAGCTGAAACCTAGAATGACATCAAACAATTTGGCATCTCCATGAGCAGCACCCAAACATGGACTTGGTGATCAGCTATTGTTGTACGAATCCAGGCAGATGAACACCATGCTAAGACGCAGCAAATGTTGATCAGAGTTTGGGCTTTTCCCAAAACATGCCGAGGGTATTTATTTCTCTCTTATTAAATAAAAAATTTCTCCTGGAATATTTTTATCATCCAGTATGCAGCATCCAAAAAACTAGGCTTCAAGAAGCAAGAACAAAAGGGATTCCAAGGAAAACAAGACAAGGATGAATGCAGAACTACTCATTATACTGGACAATTTACCAGCCAAGTGTATTGCAGTGGTTTCCCTCAAATAGCTTGTTAAACCATACACTTGAACTGGAGGCTTCACAGAAACGGAAGAATGCATATATCTTCCCAGCTTCTTCCTGATATCACACATATAGGCACCCATTCAGTCACAAAAATGGAACGGTGCCAACACCGGAAAGGAATTAGGTTAAGAAGTCACGAGTTGTGGAGCTTGCTTGATGAAACTGGCTACGATTCATATAAAACTCTACAAGGTCCACCTGGCTGATGAATGCATGAAATGCTTAAACAATACTAAGTGCAAAACTTCAGTGATAATGAGTCCAAAAGAAAACACTACTGATACATTATCAACTTTGTTGAATAATTGTTTATAATGCTGCGCATCACTACTGAGTGTAGTTCACCTTATTAAGACGTGTAAAAAAAATTGTTTCCTCTGCTACGACGAAAATTTTAGAACAAATAAAAAGGAAAGGAAGACAAAACTTGAGTTCCAGCTGAAACATCTCTGCATTCTCTTCTACACCAGATAAAACAAGCCTACAAACTAAAAACTCATCTTAGGCCGGTTGGGTTCTTTTGATCTTAATTTACCTGGAGTGAACAAGTTAAAATCATCGACGGCCACCAGCCTTCTTAGCAGGAAGGACCACATCCTCGTCATCTGACTCGATATCTCCATGCACCCACAGCCCACGCCTATCAGACCTGGCTTCATCCTGGAATTTTTCCAAATTATCTAGGGCTACCTTTCTTTCCATAGAGTCCCACTTCTTCTTCTTTTCTATCCTGGCAAGCCCTTCCTGAAATATCCATGAAGTAAACTTAGCCAACAGAAAAGGTGAGAAAAAGAAAAGGTACTAAATTCTTGTCAAGTTTCATAATGCATGTTTTGTTGTCAACAATATATTTTATGCTTTTTCAACAACCGGATGAAACTGAACTAAAATACTATCAAACTATTCGTATTTCATTCTCAAACAATCATGCAATCCCTTTATGGATACAGAATAATGTCAGTTATGGAACCTTCAGTAACCAATAATAACAGAGATTCATCCAATGACAAGGCGATTAATTTTCCTGAAGTGTAAGGGAACCTGTGCTCCCAAAACACAAGGCCTGCTTTTCTCATCTGGTTTAACATTCAAACAATCATCCTCAAAGAAGATGAAAAACATTACTCATACCTGAACTAAAGAAGCATTTAAGCTAATTTCTGAATCAACAGCAACCAGAGTTACAATAAGAACTGGTCCAGTTCCCTGGCCTTTAACTCTCCCTGCAGAAGTATCCCTTTCTTCTACCTTTGCCCTAAATTCTTTTGAACTGTTTAATGTGTTCTCACTAAAATACTGGGCTGCTTCTGGACCACAATCCTCCTCCAAGCTTGGAACCTTAATGTACGCTAAGCTGCACAACTGAGCAAGACCAGATGCAGCTGACACTGATGGATCAAGAGGCCGTAAATGACTGTAGGGAACCTCCTCTTGATTCCCGTAATCAATGTAGAACACCTCAAACTTGTCCTTGGGTGACTCAACAGCTCCACGAGGTGCATTCACAATCTTCACAAGTCAAAACAGGAAAGTTTAGCTTACTAACAAGCATAGCGATGATACGGATCCAACAGTCTTAACAACAAAGACAGAAAAAAGAAGGCAAGTGGTGAAAGAATAATATCTACAGAACAGGAGAGGAAAATTATATTGATGAAACCAAACTGTGAAGGTTAAGATTTAAGCTTTGAGTAGATGGAGATTGAAACCAAGTAGGAAGCTAATTCTCACCATTGCTCGGTTCCATGAATTATCTGCACTAAACTGAGCAAGCACAATGTCACCCCTCTTGGGGTTAAAAGCACCAATTACAGGAGCTTCTTGGAGACTGAGGGATGCAAGTTGCTGCTGAATAGAGGCTATTTTCTGGTCCCCAACTGTCTGGACATAGAACCTACCACCATCCAAGACTTCTGTAACCACCACCTGAAAATAGATAATTAAGTAGAAAAAAATCAGAAGCTGTTTTCTAAAATATGACAAAAAGTTTCATCCAATCATATGTCCACCACCTTGAGCACTTCTTTCTGTTTGCTTTCAACAGCTGGACCATTATTGACTTCCTCTCCTTCAACATATTTCTCCCAAATCTGTAAGGATTTTCAGTTTTTTTATCAAAAGTGCAAAGATTATCAAGAAAAGAACAGCAGATTATAGTGCATAGTCCATGCATTTTTCAATGCAACAATCAAAAGATCAATAAGACATAATAATACAACTTGCCTTCAGTTTCTGACTCTTGGCAGATTGCTCAGCCTGTTCAAGAAGGTGAGCCTCAGGGATCCTATCAGTGCCAAAGGAAGTTTGGAACTTTGCAAGGCCAGCCTCAAGAAGAGTCACTCCCATGTTAGTCCTCGACTCCCATAGCGATCCCAAGAAAGTTCCAGTTCTATCAACGGTTTCCACTTCAATCTGTGTGAAGGTATATTTATCAAAAACAAGGAAAGCAATCAAACGGCAAAGTAACAGCACTGGAGAGGGTAAAAACACTACCTCAACATCTCTCTGCATTATCTTTCGTCTCATGAGTGCAATTGCTTCTTCTGAGTAGGGCTCATCACGACCAGGGCATCTAATGCCAGAGAATGAAAAGGCAATGCTACATGTTTCCTTGGGGATTAGTAGTTTAAAACGATGACCACTAAGGACATATTCAACAACAGCAGAGATCCTCCTATTTTTGTGCATGTGTGGCAAGAATTCCCTTGCTTTCTTGGACGATGCCTATAAGAAGCACATAAAGTTTATATTTTGGACCATGCAAGGAAACAAAAGAGATTGGCTCTAGCACAATTTTTATATTTCAAACCGTGGTAAGGTCTGTAATATGTGAGACTGGGGGGTCCTTTGCAGAATGGATCCCTTTCTTTCCAGCAATAGCTCGTGATTCAGCAGCAAGAAGGGCATCATAGAAGTTTGATCTTTCCTCAAAATCTCTATGCCGAATCACAGTGCCAAAGCCACGAGAAACAACGAGCTCAGCAACATTAATCCCCGGTTGCTGGCCAGCAGCAGTCAATGGAACTGTCAAGGCTTCATCACCTTTAGAATGAGACAACAGAAAGATGGATCCAAAATCCATAACTCTTGCATCTCCAGGAACAGGGGCAGCTGTAGGTCCATCTGTCATCTTCCTAGAATATTCCATTCTCACATTCACCTGAAAAAAAAAATGATCATTATAAGTACTGAAATTCTTTTAATCACTGGAATGAAAAGGTAGGAGTAACTTCCATACTTGTCGGCCAATAAGACGTGTCCTCAGAAACTCCTTAGCATCACGGGCATAAGGAGCAGGTTTTTCATCTCTGCGAGGATTACCCATTTTTGGACACCTAATGCTTGAAAGATTGACACGTCTCTCTGCCAATGGACTGCCATAAGGCACAGAATCATCAGCCACAATAACACAATCACCACTTACAACCTCCACCACCTAACAAAAACATAAACGTCACTGAGAAGAAATCTCTACAAAATTAGAGGAATTGGAACTAAGAAGTAACGGACCAACAGCTACCTTTCCTGTAAAATTCTGGTCATGAATTGCTTTTGAATTTGTAGCAGGGGGTACATAATTAGTCCACATCCTCAAGCGGCTTTTCTTGGCTTGAAGCTCTGCAGTCTTCAGCTGCCGTTTAGCATCTTCTTCCATCATGTTGGCACTCCATTCAACAAACTTAGCCAAACCCTGTATTAGGAGAGGAGGTAGAGGGAGATTCAGAATACCCATATATCTGGAAGTACACTGAAAATCCTATTAGAAGTAGGAAAGCTTCAAACACAAAAAGACATTCTTAGAAATGAGGCAGAATCGTGGAGCTAAGAAGGCTGTCCCAAGCCAGAAGTCAGCATGCAAAGGCGGCAATTTAGCTGAAAATTCAATAGCTGAAAAGAAAGGAGTCTAAGTGGGGAATATGCAAACCATTTCCACTATACCCATTTTAATTTTCCAATCAAGCATTTAAAAATTCATGAGCAACCATTAACTTGCATCTAGCACAAGAGAAATGCACCATAAATCATTCCCATGCAACAGAAAACCCAAAGCACATAGGCTGACATTTCTTTTTAAGGTAATATAAACTACTAACAACAGCTCAAGATATACAAACTCTACAGGAATCTAACTAGAGCACAAACTACATCTTTCTTCCTTTATAAATATATGCAAGAGTTTATTTTTATCCTATGACCTTACTCTATTTCAGAATGATAGACCCCTCCACGCTCTATTTCACAATGATAGACCCCGCCACCCTGCTCAGCAAATATCAACCCTAGAACCTATTCAAGCTCCCTCAACCTTTCATTTCTAGCACTTGGCCCAATGCCTCGAGGCTGAATTCAGGAGTGGATATGTACAATTATGCATTAGATGACCGAAAGGGCTAAGGCAAACAGCAAGATGATATAAGGCAACTCTTTCATCAGTTATTTTATGAAGATTAATTATTATCAATGACTAACATAATGAAGCAACACAATTCAGCACATACATTTTCCACAAGCTCTAATGCCAGGTCCTTTGGAGATTCCCCATCGGGATAATATACTGATCCAATCAAATTGCTGAACTTGTCAACACCTTCCAGAACAATGCGAACCTATAAATCCAAATAGAATTTAGTCCATGTTTAAAAAATAGCACATAAAATTACAGCTAAAAACTTATTTACTTACATCCCTATTCAAAGTACGGAGCTCCGTAAAATGTTTGGCTTCCATCCCAAATGGGTCAGGAGCAACTTCTGGGGGTGCTGTTGAGGCTGTAAGTCTTTGTGCAGATGTTAAAGGAGCAAAAGCTCCAGAAGCATCACCATTTGTTTCATTAGAGATTGTTTCTGTTTCAGCAACAGTTTCGACTGCAGCTCTTCTACCCATTGAAGGGGCCTGATTTAATAAGTTTTAAATGTTAGGTATTTAATGAGTATTCTCTGACAACAGCAAATTAGACTGACAGGAAAACTACAACTCAGCATGTAGGAAAAATTCAAAACAGAGTGCAACAACCATACCTGGATTCCGGCAACAAACACTTGGACAAATTGAAAGTCTGGAAGCAAGTATACACGGACAGTGCTACCATCACGAACCTGCTCCACAATGCCTTGCATGGGTCTTCCCTTATTTTTAGCTAGCAGATCCATGGCATCCAAGTTACTAGGATCACCGATGGCAGAGGGGGGTAGATTTCTGATGGATGCCTCTGAGGCTCCTGGTGCCTAGGATCAGAAATACAAGGTGACAAGTCCCATAAACTTGCATTACGAAAACATGATTGAAATTCCTAAAGCAACAAATTCTCAAATTGCTAAATGATTTCTTTGAAATGGGAGTTTTTACAATTTGTGCACAGCGGGTGCGGTGTTTACAGGATAGGCAGGGTGTAACAATTATCAGCAAATAATTATTGAAGATGCTACAGATGCTGTATTTCTTTTTCTTGAGCTCACAAACATGCCCAGCTCAGCAACTTCAAAGAAATCATGCCATTAAATAATTGAATCTTAACCAATCAGATTATCTGAACAGTAACTGATTCCAAGTCACATCAAACAATGAGTAAAGCATATCTGCCTAGGAATGAAATTTCAATTTTCACTATTTGAACTCCAGTGTCAGAAAAATTCAAAATGCTGACAAGTATCAAGTAAGCATGATGTTTCCAAATGAAATTCTAAATGATCAGAAAAGAGCCATTCAGCAGCAACCAAAGAGGTAAAAAATCATCATTCAGTAGCCTCTAATCATAGCTACTTAATACTGCTTAAATTGTTTGATTACAGTAATGACATGTGTTCTGTGCCACTAATGAGTCAGAAAACAAAAACCATGAACCAGAAACTGAAATTTATAATGGGTGGGTGGGTGGGGGGGTGAGCTCACCTTACTCCATCGGCCAAGACCCTCCTGTTTAGCTTGTTCTTCAAGGCGTAGGAGGTCAGCAAGAAAAGGACTAGCTTCACCTTTTTGCTGACCCTGCTCCCTGACCTGCATATGACAGATTCAGTAAGCCCACGCACAAAAATTAGTTCAAAATCATATCAAGGTAACATGTCAAAACAAAATCGATTCACCTTTGCCCAGCCTTCAGCAACAACCAGCAATGCAACATTTTTGTCACCAAGGAACACAGAGCCAAATTCTCTTCCGATGGATGGGACAGCATAATCTACCTTGAAAGTCACTTCCTGTTAAAACAAAAGGAAGTTAAGCCACGCTATCATCCTGATTAACCAAACAATAATAATAATCCATCAAACAGATGACATATTTCAACAGCATTCACCTTTCCTATGCAGAGGTTTCGCAAATACTCTCTACTCAGCCAGGCAAACGGCTCATCAACACCACCTCTACGAGCCTAACAATCCCAGGAAAAAAAAAACAAAAAAAACAAATTCACAAAATTAAACTTCAAAAAATAGCACAAAGAATCTAATTTCCCACTCATAAAAACAAAACTTATGTAATTAACGCCAAAATACGGCATTACAATCATAAAACCTCCCGTGCACAATCTTTCTAATTATTCTATTCAAATATCATGAAAAGCACGAACTTTACCAATCTGGGGGCAATGAGAGAGGACAAAGTGATAGTCTTTTCCGGTGGCGGGCCAGGCTTATTGCTTGTCACGGCCATTATCACCAAGCTATCTCCTGAAGGAACTGCTTTCACTCTCCCTCTGTACCATCCTGTAGCCCCAGCTGTCGACGTAGCCATTCTCAACAGCTAAGATCTACATGTTACGACAATAAACAAAGTAAAAAACAATGAAATAATATTTGTTTTCTTAAAAAAGAAAATTATCCTATCCATAACTCCCATTATTTCCGTCCACAAATCATAAAAATTCAAGAATTTAGCTCAACATTAATTAATCAATTAACATGATCAAGCATTAAATATCTTCTTTAAAAAAAGAAAAAAAAACAGCTCATTCTTAATCGCCGCAATCAATCACTTAAATTATCAATATTTTTTTATTTATTAAAAAACAATCATAACAACATGCACTGATCAACAAAGAATTAAAAAAAATAAAATAAAAAAACGCAACTAAAAACAACAGATCCGTTACATTGAATTCATCAAAACTCAAAAATTTACAAAAAACCATCAATCTCTTCATAGTAACTCGATCTGTAATTCGATTTCAGAATAAATTAATTAATCACAGAAACCGCAAATTATAAGAAAAATCGATGAATTGATTAACCATTAATATCTTCCAATTGTAATTACCTCGATCTCTGTGTATGGTATTAAGAGAAAAATGCTGTTTTTATTTAAAGAGAGAATAAAAGATCCAGTGCGGGAGAGAGAAATGTTTTAGATAGAGAAAAGAGCAGAGGGAAGGGGAGAGAGTGCAGAGTATGAAACATAAAAGAGCAGAAGAGGGG
This sequence comes from Populus euphratica, assembly GCF_000495115.2. Classification (NCBI taxonomy): domain Eukaryota; kingdom Viridiplantae; phylum Streptophyta; class Magnoliopsida; order Malpighiales; family Salicaceae; genus Populus; species Populus euphratica. Next base: position 62,348 of record NW_011500126.1, read on the forward strand.
AGGGAAGAGGAAGTTAGCAGTTATAATATCCTTGTTTTTTAGTTGTAATTACCATAAATGCCCTTGGAGAGATTGAATTTTAGTATAAATACGAAAAAGAAAATCTCTAGAAAGCTGGGATTGGATTCCGTATGCTTTTTTATTTCTAATTTAATGCGTTTGGCTAACCTGTTTTGGACACTGGATGACGTGGTGACATTTCCGGGCCCACCTTATTTAAGCTTGAAAATGGGGTTTTGTAAAACCTTGCTGCTGGTTTTCTACCTTAGATTTTGGACCTGGTTTTTTTCATTTGAAAGTGGTTTTTTAAAAATTAAAAAATAAATATTTTAATTTTTTTATGTTTTAATATATTAATATTAAAAATAATTTGTTTAAAAAAGAATATCTAAATATTTTTAAAAAATAACTGCAAAATCATAAACAAGACTTTAATCACATCATGATGATCGGTAGCCATTTAGTAGGATTAACTATTTTTTTCTAATAAAAAAAAAAATAGCTTATTATGATCGTGATGATCATGTATGTATGTTGTGATCTCATGATATCAATGTTTGTTATGATGAATACATTTCTGGATGATATGAAATGTTGCAGTAATTTATTATAGTAGTTTTAATTGTTTGTTGGTATTGTGATATATGATATTTTTAAAAAATATATTTTATTTAAAAATATATTAAAATAATTTTTTAGGCTTTTATATATTTTTTATATTAGTAATACTAAATAAAATATCGGTTTAATTTTTTTAAGATAAATATACTTTTATTATATATTTAAAATTATATAGAAATGCAATAGAAAACAGATATTAAATCATATAATTCTAAATTCTTGTATCGATTTTAGATAATGCAAAAATATTTTAGCATTTTTAGGGGGTAGCTAAGCAAACTATGCTAGCTCTCTATTTCCATGTGGTAGCATTTATAGAATAGATAAAGTTCAATGACAAGGAATTTGACTTTCTCGATTATTAACGTGTCGATATTGTATATGTCATATAACATCACGATGTCAACGTGCATGATAAATAAATAATATAATTATGTTGTATATTGTTGTTGGGTAAATATTTTTTATTTAGTTTATTTTTTAATAATTAAATTAGTTTAAAAAAGTCAAAATCAGGATAAAGTGACTGGTTTCAATTATTTTAAAATAAAAACCAATTATTTTTAGTTTGGATTGATTTTTTTGATTTAGCTTAATTTTTCGGTTTGATTTGATTTATATTCCGTTTAATTTTTTAATTTTAAGTTTATAAAATCAAATCAATCAATTTTTTTAAAATTTTAATTATTTTTTAATTTTCTTGATTTTTTGATTTTTTTACTAATTGTTGTAGCCGGAAGTTAATGGTTTTTAAATTAATTCATAAACAAGATCACATGACTTGAATATTTGAAGTTAATAGTTTTAGGGAAGATTAATTCTTGGCCATTCAACTCCAGTCATTTACATTAATTTTTTTTAATAGTATTTTTAAAAGTACTACGGTGCCAAGTATTTTTATATTAAAATTATTTTTTATATTTATTTTAATTTTAAATACTAGCACGCAAAGACATGCAATATATATTCGTGGTAAAAAGAAAAAGGAAAACAGACACTGTCGGGGTTTCTTACAGCGGTGAGTGGTGAGTTTACTAGAGTGGAAAGAAAGGCCGTTGAATTAGATCCTGGTCTCTGACAAACATGCTAGATGCATGATGCTAGTGTGCAGTGACTCTTCTCTCCCTGCCACGTCACCTATTTTATAGATGAAAGTGACAGTGCAAGGAAGGGTGGCAGATGCTTAACTTGTGCATGCTACCAGGATCCTGCCTTTGATTCTTTGCTATCATTCCTGTTTCCTTTCCCTGCAAGGACAATGTGATAAATCCCGCTGGGGTAAATTGCAATTTAGTCCCTATATTTTCTTTTGTTATGCTGGGTCCTCCATTTTTTTGAAAATCACAAATTAGTTCCTTCAAGGTAATTGTTATTTTAGGCATCAAATATAAGTTGTGGAATTATGAAAACACCGAAAAATATCTTAATTGATTTTTTAAAAATAATTTTTATGATTTTGATAAAAAAAAAATATTGTATTTAATAGAAGCTGTGGACTTCTAAAACACCGAAAAAAATCTAAATTAATTTTATATAATTTTAATATGAAAATATCATAATTATTTTTAAATATTTTTAAAATATACTTTTATAAAAGCAAACGAATGACATTATTAAATACACGCTTAATCTCAAGGATTTATTTAGCTACATTACACCGATTACCTTTGTTATTTATAAAATTACAATGTTAATTCTCTTATAACAATACACTTCCAATAAAAAGAATAATTGAGGTTAGATTTTACAAGTTATTTATGGGAAATTTATTTTAAAAGCACTACCAAGCTTGATAGAATTAATTTTAAAAAGCAAAGATATTGACCTTAAATACATGCATGGTAAAATATATGAGTGATGAGTATAGCCTTACCCAATCAATCATCCTCTAAAACCAATTAAACCCATATATAAACTAGATTAAGAACATCAATTTGTCTTGAAATAACAAGAGTGGGCACTCAAGTTTGAATTGCATTATATATATATATATATATATAAAAAAACATTAGTCGTTATTGCATCTATGAACTTAACCCAAAATTGATTGTACAGGGCATTATTTTGATACAAAACCCAAAAATAAAAGTATTGCATATTTTTTTGAAAAAAAAAGTTTTGTTTGCTTTAAATTAAATTTTTTGATGTTTTTGAATTATTTAAAAATAAAAAGGTATTATTTTAATATATTTTTCAATAAAAACACTTAAAAAAACTACTATAATACTAAATATTATCTAAATTGTTTGAATTCTACGTATAGAAAAGAAATTATTGATAGATTCTCTGTATTGCTTGGCAATAGTAAAATCTTGTACATGGAAGAGATAAAGCGGGACTGGTGGTAACGATCACACTACTCTACTTGCTCATTGTCGTTGATTACAAAGGGCGGCAGCTGGTGATTTTTGACTATCTTGTCTAAAGGACTGTGGACGGGGCTTAGCTTAGAATGACAGTGACCGGCGATGTCTTAGTGGTTACCGGATAATGCGATAAATGATATTTAAAAAAATAAAATAAAATTGAAAATAAACAATAATAACATTTTATTATTTTAAAAAGTATTTTTTAATTATAAATATATTTAATTAATTTTTTAATATTTAACATGTTAAAATTATTGCAAAGAAAAGAATAATTTAATATATTTCTATATAAAAAACAATTTAAAAAACAGAAATTATAATATATGACAAAGGGTGTGTGTATTTGATAATGAAGTGCATATTGTATTTTAAAAATATTTGTAAATGAAAAACATGTAAATAATTAATAAAAAAATATTAATTTAATAATTTTTCAAATAAAAAAATTTAAAAACATCCTAAAAGGTAGGTTTTACTAGAAAAACAAACAAACAGTAAATCTGTCCTGTAGTAATTGGTGAAAAGGCTTTTGATTCATTCAAGGAACTGTTTCTTGACTTCCCCTTCCGGAACTCTATGAAGTATATATCCCATGAAAACCTGTCTTCCTTCTTACTCCATTTATTTTTATATTTTAAAATTTTTTTTATTTTTTTTATTTAAAGTGATATATTTTTAATAATTTAAAATCATTTTAATATGTTAATATCCAAATTAATTTTTTTAAAATAAAAAATAATATTTTAATATATTTTTAAATACAAAATATTATTTTAATTTGATTCTATTTTGCCATGAATCACGGTTCTAATACCATGGCATTCCAAATTGCGATGGTATACTTAAAATATAGGCATTTTAGGCTTTTCCCATGAAAATTTTGAACTCCATCAAATTATGCATGACCTAAATACAAAAGGAACTGCAGAAGAAAAGAAAGGTTGGATCCCAAACTAGATTCAAAGTTATTAAATTTAGCTAGCATATGACTTGGATGGAATATCAGTTGAAGAAATTAGTTTTTTTAAAAATAACCAAAATATTTTTTTTAAATCAAATTATAAATTTATCATATTTTGAATTAATCTGATAAGTTATTAAATAAAATTTCATATAATTTTCACAATCATACTATAAATTTATCTTGTTTATTGATATTGTTGTGATTTTAAATCAAAATCGTCGTTTCCCCTTTGTTTGGAATCCAAACATTTACAAATCTTTTTAAGAAATATTCTTACTTTCAACTAAAATCAAATCCTTTGTTTTTTCAGGACAGCAAACTCTTCAACGAAGGCACATCTATTTTAGGCAGAACAGGCCCAGATGCAGATTTTTTTTTGAGCCGAGCAGGCCTAGAAGAAGAATACTGCACGGAGAAGTCCATTTGACTTGGGAATCCAGAAGCGATCTTGCTTTTATGCATCAGTCCAAAACATAATTTTAGCAATCTTGTATTCTAATATCACATCAGAAAAGGCAGCAAGACATTGCTTTGCTCATAGAATCCTGTTCGCTACCGTGTAGGCTTCTTTGCCAGAAGTTCTGCTGTTTCATTTCCAGAAACCTAACGAAAATACTTGTCTTTTTATATGCAAGTTTTCCGAGAAAAGGATGAATTTAAAACAGAAAAGATGCAATCTCTAACCACTTGTATTATTTTTACTTTTTTTATAAAATCTTTCTGCTTCATCCACTGCAGTTTCACTGCCCTCCCACATAACTGCCGCAAAGCAATAATGTCAGGATACAATTAAAAAGCTTTCAGTGATGCCGCCTTCTGGGGCGGATGATAAGTGTTGGTGGATCTGGTATACTGTCATTTGGCCCAAGATTATCGATAGGTGGGTGTTGCTTATGGTGATCGGTGACTGATTGGTACGCCATTGCTAATGCTAGAGCCTGCGCGTGAGGAACAGATACAAATAACTAATTGGTCCCTTAACGATGTTTAATGATGCAACTTTCAGTCACCATAAAGCTGTAAATGTGCAAAATAATCAAGGAGCTTACAATGTGTTCATGGTTAGGACGAGCCCAAGGAAGGACTGCACGGCAGCCATTTGCTTTGTCATGCCATGGACCAACCTTTTATACAAGCACGGCAAATTATATAGCCCTTTAGGTCTCTATTTATCATAGAAATGACCAGATCCCAGATTTAACATATAAGGTTTCCTTTTTCAAAGAGAGCTGCAAAAACTAACTCCATTCTTAAATCATATGGTGTTATAGTAGATAGCATACCTGCACATAATCAACCGCTGGAATCACGCGTGCATGACGCAATTCAGTCGGCCATTGGTCCTGAGCTTCTTCATAAAGGTCATCTTGTCTGGTGCGTTGCCACTCATCAAATTGAGCCATCATCTCAACGTCCATGGTGAAATTTAAGATACCCTGAACAGAGTCGACGGTGTAGTTCAATTTAAAAGGAACCACATTCACGCCCTTTGACATGAGAACATGAACAACCTGGCATCTACATCCCAATGAATTAGTTCAACTTTATGATCTGCAATAACTCAATCTCAGAATTGCCAGTCAGTAAATTCAACAGAAAGCGGCTTATCTCGCAAGAATTTCATGATCTGCTTGTGGCTGGTGTTATCTGTCTTTGATTTTCCTTTTCTTTTATGCCCCTGGATTCAGTAATGCGATATTTATAATGAGGAAATAGGTGTGCTAACCTCCATGTCGGCAACCAGTACCAAACACATACTTATTAAAACTTAGATGGTCTAGCGGATTGGTTAATAACCTAGTCGACCCAATCAAGCTACCTACGATATATTTTAAATTTTTTTTTATTCAAGTCCAAATTACTTTTTATTTAAAATATAATCATGATTTTTTATATGGTTAGAGATTTAGACCAAGTTAGTAATTAGAATTGATATGAAAAATCATATTTAGTATAATTGTTTGTCTAATTTTAAGGAATTAGTTAAACAATCAAGAATTGTTTTTTTCTTTTTAAACTTTGTGTCAGCTATTTTTTTAAAATAACCTAGTTGATCCAATCAAGCTACCTATGATATATTTTTAATTTTTTTTATTCAAATAAAAAAATTTTTATTTAAAATAATTTTATTTAAAAAATAGTCATGATTTTTTAGATTTAGACCAAGTTAGTAACTAGAATTAATATGATAAATCATATTTAGTATAATTATTTGTCTAATTTTAAGGAATTAGCCAAACAATCAAGAAATTTTTTTTTCCTTAGACCTTTGAGTTTAAACTTTGTGTCAGTTATTTTTTAAAAATGTACTAAATTAATAGAAAATAAATTGTGTTTTTTTTAATTTTTAATTTTAATGTTTATAATTAATATTTTATATTTTTAAATTATTTTAATACGATAATGTTAAAAATAATTTTGTATAAAACTATTAATTCAATATATTTTTAATTAAAAATTATTTTAAAAACAATTATTGTTATTATTTTTCGCAGAAAAAAAAACCCTCACCTTTACGATACTTTTACCAAAAAAAGGTCCAAATAGAGAAGGTTTCCTAAATTCTCCTCGCACCATCCATTCTTCAATCCGTTGACCTTGACTTCAAAAATATTTAATCCACCGTCCTTTTGTATACTTTTCTGATACACATGCACGTACCCGATTTTTTGCAACGCACGCTGCCCAGATCCCGATTCCATCCAGCTACAGTCATGGCTCTTTTTACCCTTTCAACTGGACCCACCCCTTACTAGATAGAGCAGAGGAACTCACCCTCTCCACTCACCACCTTCAGCATTTCAGCAAACGCTCGCTCTGTCTTCTCTGCAAAGGTAATAATAATTCTCTCTCAATTTCCAATTGCTTCTTGAGTTCCATCTCTTAGGGCTTTATAGAGTTCGAACTTGCTAATTTTTTACTCTGTATTTATGTTTTTTTAACTCGGGATCTTAAGGTTATCGTCGGTGCTGTGTTTATGTACACAAGTTTGTTGTCTACAAGACGCTTGATAATATGATAGAAATTTTCATGCTCTGTATTTTGCTTGATTTTTGACAGAATTGAGTGCTCATATAATAATGCTTAAGGTCCCAGATCACCAGGTTGCGGGTCACCAAGGTGGTCATGGCCAGCCTGGTCCCCTCATTGATGATTCAGGGCGTTTCTACAAGCCTCTTCAGGATGATGACCGGGGCGCGATAGAGGCTGCGTTTTATACCTCCTTCTCGTCGAACACGAGGGTTCCAGATCACATCCGAAGATTCTTTCCTGTTTTTCACGGGACTCAGCTATTAGATGCATCTGATGGATCTAGCCAGCGGCCGCACCTTGTATTGGAGGATGTTGTCTCTGGTCGTTCGCATCCCTCGGTTATGGATGTTAAGATTGGTTCTAGAACTTGGTACCCTGAAGCTTCTGAGGATTACATTCAGCGGTGCTTTGAGAAAGATAGGAAATCTAGCAGTTTGCGTTTGGGGTTTAGGATTTCTGGGTTGCAGTTATACGGAAGTGAAGAGTCTGGGTTGTGGAAGCCGGAGAGAAAACTTGTTCACAATCTTAGCACGGATGAGGTTAGAGTGGTGCTGAAGAAGTTTGTTTCTTCCAATTCGCCAACTGATCCAAATTTGAACCCTGATTGTTCTTTGGCGTCAAGCGTTTATGGTGGTTCTTCTGGGATTTTGGCTCAATTATTGGAGCTAAAGTCATGGTTTGAGGATCAAACCATCTACCATTTGAATTCTTGTTCCGTTCTCATGGTGTATGGAAAAAAGAAAGTGCTAAAAGGAGGGAGTTCAGATGCTGAAGTTAAACTTATTGACTTCGCTCATGTCACAGAAGGCAATGGCATCATTGATCATAATTTCTTGGGTGGGCTCTGCTCTTTGATAAAGTTCATCTCAGAGATTCTTACTAGTCCCGATGAGTGCACAACTAAAGTATATTTGCAGAACTCTGACAACAAAAATGAGGAGATTCTTGCCAGTTCCAATGAGTGCACAACCAAAGTTTGTTTGTAGGACAAGAACAACAATTGAATCCATTGAAGGAATGTAGTATTTCCAATGCTATAATGGTCAGGCTAGTTGACGTTTATGAAACTGTTTTAATGAATTTGCACAACTTATTGATGAATTTTCTTCCCTGCCACCATTCTACTTTTGGCTTGGGAAAGAAAATCAACGACTGTAGACCCTATTGAATTTTATATGCACCCACCACCTATTTTCTCACCTTGTTATTTTGCTAGTTCGATTCTTCTGGCTGGCCAAAGATTTTCTCTAGTTCTTGCTGTGTAGGACAGGATATCCATTCCATTATTGCTGTACATGTTATAACGTGGTTCTTGGTGATGGGAAGAATGATTATTTGCTTGAAAAGAAAGGACAGGGCATGGAAGGAGATGACCCATGGCGACTAGTGAATCGGCGCGTTTGAGTTGGAGAGGCCCATGGCTATGTTGAACAGCGTGCATGTTTATATAGGAAAAGAACGGACGAGTGTTTGGTAATTGGCAGGGCATCTTTTTGAAATTAAACTAGCGAAAATTGCCAGATTATTTAATCACAATTTGCTGTCAAAACCCCTAGGTCATGGGTTGCATTCAGTAGAGCTACTTTGCCTTGCTGCAATGGCAAGAAAGGTTGCTTACGCAGGAAATTCAAATACATACGTAGTTATTTGTTAGTGACTCAGAGATTAAACAGTAGAAACAGTGGGGAACCATCTTGGTTTGTATATTAAGAATTCAGGAAATCCAGCTGACTAATCTTTCTTCTAAGCAATGCCCTTCTTACAGGTTAATCCATTTGAGATCCAGAAGTGAACTCCAAGCCTCGAAAAAATGACTTGTATTTCTTGCAACCTCTAAAAACTGCGTATAAAACAAAGAAAAACATTCACTAACTCCACGATAAGAAACCAGGATGAAATTCACACTTTTCTTCTGCATTTTCTTGTGCCCTTGCATCACTATCTGCTTGGCAGATAGCGATAATCTTCAGGATACTTGCCCAACAGCTACTACAGGCAAGCAAACTGTCTTCATCAATGGCTTCCCTTGCAAGAATCCAAACAGCATCGTTGCTTCAGATTTCAAGTCATCAAAACTGAGTCATCCTGGTGACACAGGCAATTTCTTCCGTTCATCACTTACCCTTGACATGGCTGCGGATTTCCCAGGTCTCAACACTCTCGGCCTCTCAATAGCCAGGACTGACCTTGACGTTGATGGTTTGACCATGCCTCATTCCCATCCAAGAGCATCCGAGATATTCTTCGTTAGCACAGGCGTGGTGTTTGCTGGCTTTTTCGACACTCAAAGCAAACTGTTCTCAAAAACTCTCAAGCCAGGAGAAGTTTTTGTGGTTCCTCAAGGTCTGCTCCACTTTTTCATCAATACTGGCGATGAGGCTGCAGCTGTTTTCTCTGTACTTAATAGCCAGAACCCAGGGGTGGTAAAGATTGCCGATGCAGCGTTTGAGCTTGGTGATGAGGAAATGGTAGATAAACTAGTAAGGAAAATAAAATCTGCCGCTGCCTTGGAGGTCAAAGCATCCGGCATTCAGAATGTGACTCCGACTGACTTTTAACATATTCAGAGTCAGTAATCAGAACATTGTAAGTCATTACATGACATGTGAGCCAAGTACATACCTATTTCTGTGTGTTTTCTATAGTTAAAAGCACACAATTTGCTCAAGAATAATAGCTATGCAGCCGAAAATAATATGACTAGAAATCAAAGAACAAAGGGAGACAAAATTTAACCAGTCCAAAACAAGAACCCTAACAATTTTTTTTATTCAATAATTATTATCCAATTGTCAAAAAAAAGATAACCACCCTTTACAAAAACAGAAAATCAACATACATGAGAAATAAAACAAAATCTAAAATTAAAGCTGGAAATCCAAAATTAAAGAGGAAAATAACAAAACTGACCAAATCACCATCTCTTGGATTCTTTTTGAAGAGCTTTTCCGAACCTGAGCTAAAAAAGTAAGCTGACCCTCTATAAAACAAAACCTACAGAATCTACTAGCAAAATTTAAACGCAATTCAACTCTGAATCAAAAGTTATGATCATATTTGTTAAATAAACAGTTTAGCGCGGCTATATACTATTTCTTGAACTTGAACCTATATATCTGGTTCATAAACATTTGCAACAAATCCGCATCCAAATATTCAAAATTTCCTACATCACTTAGATGAATTTTTTATACAGTGATCTATAAACAAAATCTTGTTTGGAATTCATTCTGAGAAATACTATGTAAGTAAAAAAAAAAAACTGTATACCTTTTTCTTTGATGTTAAAAATATTCCAAGTGATCACTTGCAACTAAATTTTATACACAAATAAATCACTAAAGAAAGATCATAAACAACATTCTCAACGATCACTTGCAACCTTTTGGTCTATTGTTACCCGCGTCTAGAAGTTTTTGAAGTTGCTGAAGATGATGATGATATATTCAAGATCATACAAAGCATAGTGATCAACTCTGGACCGACCTATAAGGTCACCAGCTCTAGAAGCAACCCATAATCAAGAGATACAGCTTGAGGCAGCAATGGAGGATGACAGAGGTCGATCTACTGCAGACACTTTCAATAATATTAAGAAGATAGAGCTTGGGGCATCGACAATTGTAACCTCTGGAATTGGACTATCACAAGTTCAAGAGGAAATAGATTCTTTTGAGTGCTTTGTATTTTATTTTTCAATGATAATTGAAAATCATTTCCCATACCTTGTCTCTGCAAGATATATTCAAAACACAATTGAGAATTACCACTCAAAAAAAATCTCTGCAAAATCATTCCAGCCCACCAATGCAATAGACCAAAGCTTGACTTCAAGCAAGTTAATGAAGCCCAACTTCAAGAGGCTCAAAAGGAAACATAAATGAAAAATAAGGTTCTTCTTACCGTGGGAGAGCATCGTTGTTCCTGGGGAAGAGGCTGATATTCCAACATCCTTCAATTATAAAACATACTAAAATATGCTGGGACCCGTCTCCTCTATTTTTCTCATTAAATTTAGCACCACAATCGGCTTTGTTTTTTTTTTTTCTCAAGAAAATCCCTATCAGCTATATAAACTGTTTTTATTTAAACAAATAAAAAAATGATAAAAAATGAATAAAAATTAAAGAAATGATTATAATAACTGGAAAAAATATCTTTATCTAATAGTAGAAAAACAATGTTATTTATTTTTCAGCTAATTACATATAAAAAGATTAAAAAATTATTATGATCATTAAAAAAAATCGTTTATTGAAGAGAGGAAAACAATATTATTCAATTTCCAAATAATTAAATATGGAAGGATTAAGTGGGGTAAAAAAAATGGAACAAGTTAACCAAAGCTAGTATGATATAAATCTAATTTGTATATTAAAAAGCAAGTTAATCTAGGTTAATCCATTAAACCTGCATCTTAAGTTATGAGGTCGAGATAATTTGATATAAAAAAAATTAAAAAACATTACAAAGGTTTAAAAAAAAAATGATGAATGATGAAATTAAAAAAAAAAACTATAAAAAAATACTAACCCTTGATAACTTTTAAAACACATGATTCAAGTCATCAAATTGAAAGCATCATTCATGGAAAAATTATGAAATCTACTCCCCAATAAATGAAATGTTGAATGATAAAACTAAAAATAAATCATACACAAAGATTCAAAATAAAAAAAATAACAATTAAAAGAATAAAAGTTAAAATCAAAATAAAAAATAAATTAGAAGCAACAATAATCTTTTATTTGAGTGTAAAATTGAAATTAATAAAGCTTTAACAAAAAAAAATAAAAAAATTATGATCAAATTGTAAAAGATAATTTATTATAAATCTGGATTGAATAATGAAATTAAAAACTATCAATAGTTCTATAAAAAGATTAAGGAAGAAAATCAAAAATTAAAAGAATAAAAATCACATAGAAAAAAATAATATATAAAAATTTAGAATTGAAAAATAAAATTAAAAACAAATACAAATTTTATAAAAGAAAAAAAAATTAAAATTAAAATAACAAGAATTAAAGTTGAAATAACAGAAAAAAAAGGATCAACCTCTATTTTTCTAGGAAGTAGAGAAAAAAAAACCTAAAACGGATCATTAGCGACAAAACATCTCACCTCCACTAACATGCGTCACAATATCAAGAAGAGAACGTGATAACATAAAGGTGTTGCATGTGTTATTTAGAGTATGTAAACATGTGCATCGCACACACCATTAATTTTTTATATTAAAAAATAATTTATCAAACCAAAAGATTGAAAGTGCCCTTAATGATATTGAAATTAATTAAAAAAAATTGGTGTAAAGGACTAAAATACCCCTTTATGCATGACTTTTTTTTTTGGATTTTGAAAAAAATTGAAAAAAATATTTATATCCCATATAAATCTTTAATCACTAATATTCAAAACAGATGTGAAATAAAAGGAATTGGTTTTTTCTTTTGGAATACCGTAGATATCCTTTCACCATGTAGTAATGACTAATTAAATAAGTTAATTTCCCAAAGTTTTCTCTTCAACTTCACTTATTTTTTTTAATTTAAGTGATTCAGTGGGTCAATTCACAACTTAGTTAAAATCCAACGACTTTTTTTTTTTTAATTTTTTTAAATGATATTGTTTTTTTTTTTTTAACTTTTAATTGAAAACAACACCATTAAACAAAAACAATTGACCCTATCAACTCTTTAGCTTGTGACTTTACTTGCTTAATCCATCACCCGCATCTTGTCTCGAGTTATGGGTAGAGCCAAGGTTCACAACCATGTTATGTAGGCTGAAAATAAGGAGCAACTTAAGGTTCTCCCATACGCTCAGGCTCCATTTCGCCAATATCCTGCAATATACTGCGTGTATTTTATGGCTTATTAATTAAATTCTCGTTCTATGATCCAAGCTGTCAGAACTCATGAACGCATTTCTTTGTTTGTGCTGGTGTAGAACATGCATACCTTCTCAGTTTCATCTCTGCTCGAAACTTAATACGAATTTTTATGATGCAGTACTAATTATTATCCCTTGATTGTTTTGGGAGATGACAGGAGCCTCACTACCAAGTCTTTGCTGTTGTATATAGAAGCAGCTATGGTATTGGACATGTCTGTTTGATTATGCTTTAAAATGTCCAGGACGTTGATGGGAAAGTTCAATTCTGGATGAGACAGCAAGAAAATATCATAGATAATAAACCTGGTTTGAGTTACTCGTTGAGCCGGTAAACTTGGATTAATAAAAATAACATTATTATATTTTTTTTTGTTTTTTTTTAAATTAAATCGGGTTTTAATATGATTAATTAGATTAGATTGGGTTAACTCCAAAATAAATCTTTTTTATACTTAATTTGAGTTAAGAGGGAAGCTGGATGGAGAAAGGCTGGATTTATTAACTCTAGAAAATATAATGATTGAATAGCAGGAAAACTAATCATTCAAGGAAGTTATTAAATCAGAAATGGCTGGTATCATTACATACTACTAATCAATCTTATTAAAATAAGTTCACTCTTCTATCCAAAAAAAGAAGAAGCTCACATTTACTTCCCTTGTGTATAGAGATAGGTTAGTAATAAGCATGGCATTTCGTCATGCTCACGCAATTTTCTTATATTTCCCAACTTTTATGGTGGGTGCTCCCCCATCTACCATAGCACTATCTTTATACATCGATATTCTATTCATGGTCCTGGAGCAGACTTGATAAAGAAAGCATTATGACAAACATTATGGTCAAATTGCAGGTGGGCCAAAATCTTTGGACGTGAGGGATAGTGCGATCAGAGTGGATTGAGCTCGAGAGGACTAGTCTTGCGTGTTTCTGCTCTTTTTTATCCATCGAAGCTTAGTTAGAAGTTTTCTTTGTGAAAATCAAACTTGGTGCTGGTCTTGTGAGAGAAATCCAAGGCTAGTTGGCGCAGCTCTTTTGTCAATGCTGGTGCCCCGCAGTAAAACACTCCTGCAATTGTGAATACACACAGATATCTCAATTTTCATTTCTAGAAGTGATGAATAATGCATGGCATGGATCCTGTGGGAAGGATTTGATTTGTTGTCCTCAGCAAAAACAATAGTCTGCCCATATCTTTCTTTTCTGGTACCAGTATCTCTCAAATTTCTAACCTGGACCCAGTAAAAGCACCTGCTTTCACATTAATATACCTTTTTCATCTTCTTTTTGAGGAAGTGACAGTGTAAAGAAAGATTACTTTTCAAGCACAGAGAAGATTTTTACTCTTAAGAGCGAAGGACTTGAATATGCAAAAACTCTGAACTAGTTCAAGCAATATGGAAGATTTAGTGCTGGATCTTGGCAAAAACAACACATAATAAACTATAGGATTAGAGAGGTGCTCTTACCAACTCTAGAATCAGGGTGGTTAAGCGCAGTGCGCTTGTAGACATTACGCCAATTAGGCTTGGCGAAGTGAGACTTGACTCGTGTGCCAGAGACGATGTCCACACCATTCTTGGCATGATTTATGGATTGAAGCATGGCAATTAGAGCAGACCTTGCGTCACCCTCTTCATAAACACTGGTACAATAGTTGTGAAGCTCTATAACATGGTTATGGTCTTGCTCAGCCACCTCATTCATCACCCCTTTAAACCAGTCAAAGGACCCTTGCTCTCTTGTCACCCAATAGAAGTATGCTCGCCTTGTCTTGAAGTTTTCTTTTCTTTTTTGCGTATTAGGACTTGGGATTTTAGTTGATGGGCTATTGCCTAGTCCACCAGTACCATTTTCTACTGCATTTTCTTCTTCCTCGATCGCCCTAATGTTACTCACTATGTCCTTCACAATGCTGATCATTGGGGTTGCTCCAATTCCTAGACCAACAAGCAATACGACCTCATATTTTTTGTAGTCCTGTGCTGGTGCTCCATATGGCCCGTCAATCAAGACTCTTGGCAAACTGTTCATGGGATAAAAAATCAATACATCACTGTGTACAACCTAAACGAGAAACATTTTTTTCAAGGCAGACATCATTTTGGCTAGAGAAAAGCCACACGATAAAGTAAAATTTGCAGGCCATGCTTGCACATCCACATCTTGTGGGTGGACGTTAATCACATGTCTTTTTCAATGATGTGACAAGCTGTCCTTGATGACAAGATTCATCTCATCTGTAATTATCCACTCAGCGTATAATAATGTGTAGTCACTTGGATTTTGGACGCACAGAATCTTTGTAAACACAGTTGGCTGTTCGTGGCTGGACTAATTAAGTGCATGGACAAGTATTTTTCAGACTTGAATTTGTTGAATAACACGGTAAACTTGCTCTCTCTTTTGTCAATGATATTGCTAATTAAATTATCTTGTATTCTGGTGTGGTAAAGAGAAATGATGCAAGAGATAACTCTGAAATGGACAGCATCTCATACTTTCAATCCGAAGCAGGATTGGAGGTACAAATAATAGAAAAGCTAAAGGAAAACATATTCCAAGTGAAACCAACCATGATTGGTCTGGTGGTCCTCTCATTTACTCGGTTGTTTTCCTTCCACTGATGCCTTTTGCAAGTTAGGCTACAAACAGTAGACTATAACTGTACTCCACTGCTCTATATTTATGAAAGTAAGCTAGATCATCTAGCAGCCCTTGATAGAGTGCTTGGATGAAAACAAAGGTCATACCAGCAAGTAGCCAAGACACACAGAAAGTGATGCAAGCACTTGCTCTACTAAGGTAGGTAAACAGCACTGAGGTTGTCGTATCCCACCACCTAATATTCGCTCTGGAATGAGATGTTTGACCTAATGTAATGCTTGTAAAGTATTTGCAAACCAAGATATCCTAGCCCTCTACAGGGATTCCTTTCTTTGAAATGGTTATAATATCATCATTCATGAACCTCGTTAATATTTTTCTTTTCCCAGCATTTATACGTGAGCAGAAAATATCATTTCTCCGGTTAAAAATTAAAGCTTACTTTGGGTTGTGTCCTTGGATGCAATCAGCTCTGAGAAGTCCACTCTTCCCATCAGGAGGTGGCTGACATACCTGGCAAAATTAAGAAATGCATCAGGCAATTAGCCACAATTAGCGGCACTGAAAGTTCAATGGAAACATATGGTTAAAAAAAAGTCAGCGAGAAGATTAATTTGAGTCTACTTTTTTAAAGTATCTTTTAGAATCATGGAATGAACAAGAACAAGATACTATGTAGTATAGCTTTGTTATCTAGAAGAATGACAGATGCACTCGTCAGAAAACAAACCTCTGAGAACACTGTTCGAAGCTGCCTTGTCCAATCACCGAGAGTTCTGATGTGCACACTGAGGTAGTCATCTCCAGGGGCTGAAGTAATAGAAAATGGGTGCCTGTAGACATGTGATTTCCCATGAGTAAAGCAATGACAACAACATTCTTTGAAGTGTTTACAGATGGACAGAATATGGAGTGGCAATATTTTGAAGTCACCAACCATTCAAATGGAGAGACAGCAGCACAGTTGACAAACATGTATTGCCCACTCTTGTATCTAAATCCTTGAGGCTTTGACATGTGCAGTGCCAAGACATTTCCAGGGTAAATTGCCACCTTCAGAACCACCAGAAGAACATTAGCACAGCTTCTAAGATTCTTTTAGAAACAAAAGTTTGCGTTGAAATGGTTAAAATTAATTACTTTTTGTATCGTAACAGCCTTGATGCTAGATCTCAGTGCTCTAATCAATCTTTCACTGCCGTAAAGTATCACAGGAACTGCCAAGTACATCCAGGTCTGCCAATGGAGTTGGAGGTTTAAGTCGGGCTAATTTCAATGTATTGAAAAAGAATGTATGACAACTGAGAGGTACATACCGTCTTCTTATACCATTTATGAGTCAGGTAGAGGTAATAACCATGGACGACGAGCAGGGTGTAGACGATGACGAAGAGATGGTGAGAATACCAAAATGCATTAAAACCAGTGAGTTTCTTGAGCCATGTTGGCAAATTGAGCTTATTACGTCTGAACCAAGGGGTGGCTAGGGTGAAGGCTATGGCCATCAACACAACCATTGCGATCCCGGTTACTCCTTCCTTTGACTAGGGGGAAGGCTATGGCCATCAACACAACCATTGCGATCCCGGTTACTCCTTCCTTTGACTTAACAAAATGCCAGTAACTTGAAGGTTGATCCCCGAAAAATTGCTGCATAAGCTCCCACTTTTCTTCACTTGCTTGAAGTAGACGAGGGAAGTCGCAGGCTAAATGTGAGATCCCATGGATACCAACTCCCACTGCAATCCCCACTGCTATCACCTAAACATGAACACCACCATTAGCTCTTTTTTTTTTGCTTCCAATGTAGTAGACATTAAGTGTAGATGCTAGATAGTACCTTGTGGAAATTGAGATTGTCGTCAAAAGGAACCACAATGCCAAGTTTGGTCTTGTTCCTGAGCCAGGTGAGGGTGTTTCGGCAGACAGGTAGTAAAATTAGAGCCATATTCAGTTTGAGTGTCTCTGCTGCTCCCTTGGCCGCGCATACACAATGGCCCATTACCTCATACGCCTCTCTTCGTCGATATTGTATATACTTGTATGCAAATAAACTAGCCATGACAACAATCCACAGAGCCATTACCCAAACTCTTTGCCAGTTGTCTAATAAGAAATATTTTGTGCTTCTACACCATCTGTTTAACGGGTTGCTATCCAACGTAGGCTTAAGCTTCTGGCTTAGCATATGGCTCAGGTTTCGGCTTTCTCCTCTTACAGAGTGGTTTGATCCTTGCAATAGAAGCATTTCCAGGTTCTCTATCTGTTTTTTTTTTTTGGAACAAGAATTATGCATAATTAATGACAGTATCAACAGCCTGCACAGCAGACCCTCAACACAATAATAATGATTTCAACTTGTGGTTTATTACCAAGATGTATCCATGATTTTCTGGATCCAATTCTTCCATGATCAATGCTGCATATTCCTCAGCTTGCATCTGGATATTTGACAGTTTATTTGCAGAAGCACTAAGGGTGATGATCTGTGTATATAAAATTCCGAATTATCATAGCCCAAATCTTTTTCGGACATAAAGCATATACTTTGATTCAAGACGAAGGGGTAAAACCAAAGAATTGTTTAGTAAGGCATTCAAAAGACGGTACCTCTCTGACTTCCTCTTCTGTGATTCTACCATCAGCATCTTTATCCACCCTGCATTTAACATCACTTGGCATAAGTTTCAGCTTGAAAATCAATACAAGGTGGTGAAGGATTTTTCATTAAAATGAAAGACAATCTCTGATCATTTACATGTCAAAGAAAGTTTGGAGCCTGGAGTCAAAACTTTGATTGGAAATCTGATCCCAGAATTCCCTCAGCTCAGCTTTACTGATCGAATCACAGTGCATATTCCGTTTCCTAGCCAGTGCATTAAACAACTCTCCTGCAAAGTCTTTTGACTCCTTCATTCCTGTCATTGCACAAATTTACAAAGATTCTTCAAAACTCGAAACTAACTATAGGAAATTACATGTAGTCCAGACATTAACATATATACAAGGGAGGTGAATTCACGTAGAATTACCTATACATTCACAGAATCGTGCACGAGGAAGCAAGCCATCAGTAGAAGCAGTAATTTCATCGAATCGCTTCTCCACAGCAGCCCATCCTGCCCCACCATCAGTCTTGCTGATAAACTTAAGTCCTTTTAAAGCATGAGCCGCTGCAGATTTACTCCTGTCGAGGCGACCAGGAGGAGGCCTCTTCGAGAATGAAGCCAACCGCTTTATTTCATGAGAAACCTGTCTAATTCTTGCTGAAGCAGTTCTCACAAGATTGGAAGCAGATCTTTTCTCTAGACCTTTGGCAAGTAATGCCATCTCAGGATCTTCCTCAACACCATTCGCAGCTTTAACACTGTGTACAGCCACAGAATCATTTCGGACATCAAGGGTGATCTCCACGTATTGTTCATCTTTGGATGTGGTCGTGCCTGCTATGCTAAACCTTGCACTCTTTCTTCCTGGTCTTTTATTAAGAGGTCCACTCAATGGACCACTGTAAGCTAACCTTTCGCTCCCTGACATCTCTGAATCAGAGTGATGATCTTCTCTACCCATATCTTGCATCTTAGAGACAGATTTAAACAAGTTAAGTTGTTTCAAGCTCTCTTGATGTATTCAGTTCTAGACTCACCAGAATTCTAGAGTATGTGACAGTTTTACAGAAGCAACAAAAACAAAAACCAACTGCTTTAAAGCTGAATTCTGGCGGATTGCTGTGAAGAAAGAACGTGGAGACACACAGAGGGATTTTTTCTCCCACCCTCTATGAGTGTTGGGTCTGTTAACTTCTGTCCTAAAGTGAGCCATTACCCGTTATATAAATAATCACTTGTAGAGGTTGTATGTCACTATTGACAGAAAGACAGGTATATGAATATACAAAAAAACCTATGATGTCAGGTAATGACGTTTAGATAACATAATCATTGTTCTTAGGAAAGAAACTTCACAATAATCGCATTGAAAAGAAAAGAACTTGATGAAACTGACGAACGAGTTATATATTAAAATTTTTAGAGAAAATTTTTTATAAAAAATGAAAATACAATCAAAATATTCAATTTTTGTTTTGCATGTCTTCGCTTGCTAAAATGATATTACAACATTTTATATAAAAAAAATAAAAAACCCTAGTGATACTGAATAAAAAAATAAACTAAAAAATTAGTTTTTGTTCAAATAGAAAAAAAAAATTGGAGTAAAAATAAAAAATATATATATTTTCTAAAACAAGCTATTACATTAGTTTTTCTAGATTAAAACGAACTCGTCTAGTTCTACAAACAAGATTTTAAATGACAAAAAATTGATGCAAACAAAAACAATACATAAATTTCTAGATGCTATTTTTTTAAGAGGGAATCTCTTCATTTTTTTATATACAAGCATGTTCTATTATGCAATATTTTTCAGCCATAATTGTTGTACAACACATGGCAAAGCAAAATAATCATAAAAAATTATTGAATAACGTAGATGTAAGCAAAGAGTAACAAAATTTACTACATGTCAAGACCCTTGAAAAGATCAAAGATACTAAAGATACAGGGAGACAACCAAAATATTAATTTTTTTTTATTTATATTTGTATTTTTCAAAAGGTTATTATAACTATTTATATAGAAAAACTAGAAAATTCTAATAACACCAAGTGAAAAAATTTCTCTTCAAATAGAGAAAAAAAATAAAAAAGCATTATAATAAGAAATAGAAAAACAAAAATAAAAAAGTGTATATTTTCTTAAAAAAACTATTACATCAATCTTTTCAGGTTGGAAGGAACTTGCCCTCGAGTTCAGTATTCAATTAAAAGCTATCATTTATCAAGAACATTATTTTGTACATGGATCACTCCATTAAAGGTATTTATCATCTTGGTATGAGTCATCTTATTATGAATTACTAACACGATATATTTGAATGGATCGTCTCATTGCAAGTCTCACAACTAGAATTTCAAATAATAACAATTAGCATAGAAAAAACAACACACTAATTTTTAAAAATTTGTTTTTCTAATAGGGAATCTCCATACCCTGTCATGTATAATATAAGTATAAGTACATTATATTATACAACAGCTTTTAGTCATGATCGTTATACAACACATAGTAAAGCAAAATAACTATTAAAAATTGTTAAATTTTAATATTAATTATCATGGACAAGAGTGAAGGATATTAAATTTGTCACTTGTCAAAACCCTTGAATGCAAAAAAACACTATAAATATTAGGAGACAACTAAAATAGTTAATTTTTTATTTATTCATGTCTCCACTTGCTAAAATTTTATTAAAACCCTTTATATAATAAAGCTAGAAAACTCTAATAATATTGAATAGAAAAAAATAAACTAGAAAAAAATATTCTCTCCAAATAGAAAAAATCTAAAAAAGTATCATAATAAAGAAAAAAAAGATGTTTATTTTCTTAAAAAAACTCATTATTTAAAAAAATTAAGTCTTTGTGAAATTACTATGTCACAAAAATTTCACTCTCACCGAATGATTTTTTTGTCATTTTACTTTGTTTTCAATGTAAATTTCAAAGGTATTCAAGAATACTATCATAAATTACATTTATTTAATATAATTAAAAAAAAACTATGTTGGCACGTGCGACGCATGTGCGTCCATGCCATTAATAGGCAGCGCGTAAGATGTTGTTCAGCCACCAAACAGTTTTTCTAGACAAAGTTTGAAAGGTCTTAGCATCTTTGATCGGATGAGGCAACGCATGTGCCACCATTCATGACGAATTGGTGCCTACGACCATATATTTTTCCACTTTTCTTCTCTCTCCCCTCCAAGACTTTTGCACCAACCCCTTAAAAATTCAAGAAAAGCCTTTCAATTTTTTTTTTATTTTCATATTAGGTCCCTTTTTTATTTTGAATAATTTATAAAATTGGCATGTTTTTTCAATTTCATCCCTCTTAATTTTATTTTTATCTTTTAGATTTTATTCTTATTGTTTTACTTACTATTTTGTTTTTGTTTTGAGTCATTTTTTAAATTGATTTTGTTTTGTGATTTCTCCCTCCTTTTCTTTCTTTTTTTCTATCAAATTTAATTCATGTTCTTTTTATCACTAATTTTTTGACCTAGAAATGTTTTTATTTGGAATTATTTTTTAAATTAAGTATGATTTATAATCCCTTCTTTGTGTTTTTTTTCCTATCAAATCTAATTCCTATTATTTTAATTAATAATGTTTTTCTTTGATAAGTTCTTTAAATTCACTTACAATCAACTTTTTAATAAAAAGATAGTATGGTGTGGGTGTGATCCTCTTCGGAGGGCGATGAACAATTTGCCTTCTCATTTATTCAATGAAAAAAACTTTACCCTCTTGCTATGAGTTCCTGTAGACGTCTCCCTGTGCTTAGAATGGAAAAAACGTGTAAGGAAATTAATCAATCTTTGTCTTATTGATACGACTAATTGCAAATTCTTGCAGCATTAACCTGATGAAAAATGTGTCCGTCATGTAGCAGTAAAGTCACATGCACAATCCTCAAACCCCTTGGATTCCTTTTAACAGTATCCTTCCTTCTGTGGTAAGGTAAAAAAAATGTGGAGAGTGGAGACTCCAACATGATACATCTCACCTGTCTTGCTTCTTGCAATATTACCACCCGACAAATAATTCATGTATGGTAAGGAAAACTATAGGTTTTAAATAGAAATAAATTCTAGAAACAAGAAGAAACTGGGGTTTTAAGCAGTCCTATACCCAGCCTATATTTAATTTAACTATGTATTAGTGCTATTAAACATGAGCCGGGTGTGTTAAAAAACACTGGAATGATTTAAAAAAAATAAATTAAAATGAAGTTTTTATATTTACTCGGATCAACAGGATGGAGTTACCGACTTGGTTTTATAACTTTGCTGTATATATTCCTGATCGGTGGCTTCTGCAAATTTACATGTGCTAAGAAAAAACATTCCACTGGATGCACAAGCAGAGGAATGGCCACCACTTCCTAACCGCGTGTGAGTGTTAAAGATGGTCAAACATGGTGTCTTCCATATTGTGGTTAAACCATACATAGCAAGCATGGTAAGACCATTATTTTCTTTCTAGGGCTTTGACAGCAAAGTTGATGGAGACCAATTTCCTTCAAAATAATTTCTTCAAGGCCACATATCGCTATCATTCCCCCTTGGGTGTTAGCAAGGACCATCTCATTGTCCGCATGGATTCTAGAGGGCCAGCTGATTATTTCGCATAGATTGGTCGGAAAATACGGTGATTGTTGTTATCAGTCAAACTTGGTTGGCGTCATCAAGGTGGATCCCAAAACTAAAAATGAACCTGCAAAAAGCCTAGCCCTAATGGAAGATTGCCACTCTAGATGTTGATGGAGTAGCAAAACGCGTTATAGCCAGATTTGATTGTAAGCTGAGCTCTCCAGATCTTGTGGAATGGCAGACACTTGTTATTTTGAACCGTGCAAGTTGATTTTTATCCTACTTATTAATCATGCACTGTTCCAAGAGTTTCATTTCAAATTTTTTTAGTGTTAACCTAGCTAAACTCAGGTAAAATAGTACATCAACTCATGACCAAGTTAATACAAACAAACTTGAATGATCTATGACATCGTTTTTATTTTAATAATTTTTTTAAAAATATAAATAATATTATTTTCGATAAACTAATTAACTTAAATTAATATGATACATGATTTAATAATCATATCCTAAACCGAGTTAAATAACGGTCAAGTTTGACTATGAGAAATTTTATAAAATCCCATTTATAGCTCTCCCGGATATGTAATTAAGTAAATTAATCCATTAACATACAATAGTTAACACAAACACTTGTGCACATACATACAAAATGGTATAAATGGCCAAGTTGTTTCATTTGGGATTGCATATGGAATGTATCCTTTCCCATTTCTTGAACAATGTTGTTCGGTCTAACAATAATAAAGAATAGCTTTGGAGTTATAAATCTCGAGAATATTTGACCTAATTAGGAAATGGACATGCTTCCTACCTTGTCATTTACAGTTCAACTCCAAGATCTGTCCATGAAAGCCTATTTTCCCTATGATTTCTTTTCTCAATCTTAATGGATGCATGAATGTTTGCCTGTTGGATCAAAAGAAACTCAATTTGATATGCCTGAACTGGCACAAGACAAGAATACTCTGATCATCAAATAAAATAAAATAAAAAGGGGCGTTTATGGACGCGAGAACTGCCTTAGTCAGCAGGTACATTCAAGCTAAAAACCTTGGCATGAACATTTGAACAGTTCTGGCAGTAGGTGAAGACCCTCGACCGTCCATGGCGCATCACAGTAAGGAATTAATAAAGATCCTAGCAAGGCAGTTGGTGAAGACCCTCGACCGTCCATGGCGCATCACAGTAAGGAATTAAAAAAGATCCTAGCAAGGGGAAACATGCATTCAAAATTGAGTTTGACGAGCACAAACGCGGCTTTGATTTATTGGGTAGACGAAATGGGCATTTTTGGCTAAGAAACATATCTCATTTATTCAACTTTAGACTTTTAATGTATATATGTCTGTGTCAAGAAAATAATAATAGAAAATTACTCGTACCTCACCCTTCATGATGCCTATTAGAATATCACTAGCAAATTAGTCCTCAAGATACTAAGCCTTTACTAATTTATCACCAACTTTTCATGGCACGGCATTGTAGTAGTCTATTAATATACATGAGGAGATCAAAATTAACTGGATTAATTTATTAAATCTGAGATATATATTATAAAAATTTAATAATTAAATATAAAAAATTTAATATTAATAAACTAAAATAAATAAATAAAATTAATTAAAAAAACAAAAAAACTTTGGGTTAACTCATCAAATCAAATTAACCTGTTAAACCTGAGATCTTTGTCATGAAAGTTTAATAACTAAATAAAACAATTTAACATTAATAAAATAAATAAACAAAAAAATAGATGTGTTAATCCAGAATTAACTAGGTTAACCTATGAAACCTGAGATATGTCTCATGAAAATCTGATAACTAAACAAAAATAAATTTAATATTAATAAACTAAAATTAATTAAAAAAATAATTAAAAAATATGAGTTAACTCGTGAAATGAAGTTAATCTGTTAAACTCGAGATCAGTGTCATAAAAATCTGATAATTTAATAAAAAAAATATTAATATTAATAAACTAAATTAAACAAAACAAAATTTGTTAAAAAAAGAAGAAGCTAAAGGCATCAAAAACAAAAAAAAAAAACAAAAAAAAAACTTAAAAAAAAAACAGCTCATGTTTCACTCTAAATTACCACAGTAAAAAACTGAATAATTTTAGTTTATTAGATAATGGTTAACTATTTGTGCCCTAAGGAATCTCTACATTGCATGCATGTCTTCAATAATTGCTTGCATAGTTTAAGCAAACATTTATAAGGTAGCATGTGGCTTGTATGCCGATGCTCGAGTGTAGCGAGGGGAGCAGCGAAGCAGAACGACGAAACTGTTTTTTTGAGATTTAATATTTTATTTTAGTTGCCAGGGATAATTAATATGGTGGCGTGCCGGTACAATAAAGAGCTATTATTAAAAAATATTAATTTTTCTTGAATAACTAAAATTTCTTGGACGGTTTAGAATATACTATAAATATAATAGAAAATAAAGACTTTTTATTTTTATAAATATAGACACATTTTTAAATCATGATATATATATATATATATATAAACAAAGTCTTTCCCTCACTATATTTTTTTCAACATTGCCACACCACATTTTCTTTCCCTCCAATATAAACAAATTCATGAGCAAATGCCAGATGCCTGAAGACTGCATTATACAGCACAATTAAAATGAAGCACATCTCAAACCCAATCACATATATTATTAATCCTGATTATTTTTATGTTTTAAAAATAATTTTTTAATTTTAAATTAATATTTTTTTAGTGTTTTAAAATTATTTTAATTAATGATATTAAAAATAATATTTTTTAAAATAAAAAAAATATTATTTTGATATACTTTCAAGTGAAAATCACTTTAAAAAATAATCGCAATCACACTTCAAAATACTTTCAAGTGAAGTGGAAGTAATTTTTTTTAAATATATTTTTTTGAGAAATTTATTAAAATAATATATTTTTTTATTTTTAAAAAAATTATTTTTGATATCATTATATTAAAATAATTAAAAAAATACTTTTAAACTTAAAAATAATTTAACTTTTTAAAAAACATGATGATTTCATTTCTAAACATTGTGCAAAAGCAAACAAAATCATGCCCCGTAGTCTTTGGTACTATAACACATGATTTTCAAAATTATTTTTTAATTGAAAATTTATTAAGATAATATATTTTTTTATTTTTAATATCTAAATATTAAAACCATTTAAAAAATACTTTAAAAAATTCATTATTTTTTAAATAAAAAATAACTTTAAAAAATAACAAACACTCTTCAACTTCACTCTCTCTAGGAGCTCAAGTAACACAAATACCATGATGGCATCAAAATTTTCCTCGAAAAGAGAACAATTGAGACTAAACAAGACGAGTAAACTCTATTTAAATTCAAGTCACCCCTCTCATTTTGGCTCCTTTCTCCACGATATAGTCATACAACCACCAACATATCATTTAAAAATAGCATCACTAAAGACTACCAATAATCTCATCAATTCATGATAAATGACTATTCATAGATCTTCTAAATTTTCTGCAACACTTTAATTATGATATTAAAGTTTTAGTAGATTCATTAAGGCTTTGAGGGCAGGATGAGCAGGTGGGTCGACTTTAATTAAAATTTAAAATAATTTTATTTTAATAAAAATAAATGATTATTTTCACGAGCATAATCAAGATCATGCCCCCGAGTCGGTTTAACAAGTTGACTCATTGAGTTATGTCGGGCTGACCTGCATGAAAAATGAGCATTGATAGGGACTGAACAGATTAACGTAAGCCCAGATATGTCAAAGCAGAAACAATACGCATCTCCACAAGCCCATTACTCATACCGAAAAAAAACGACACCACCTTTAACAGCCAACGACATCCTCACACAACTGACACCGCTCGCATTTCCATTTAGGAGGGAAAATCAAAAAACTCCCCTCAAACTCAAAATCCCCAACTTCAAAATCCAAATTAGGGTTTCGCGGTCCCCAATTACCACACAGTGAGAGAAAAACAACGCAAAATCCTTTATAACCATGAAGGATTCAGTTCTTCCTTCCAATAAAAAAAGAACAATTGAAAGGATAGAAAATGAGAATCTTTCATCAAAATCCCCAATTTTGCTAAAAAAACCCAAGCAAATTGCCACATCAGCCCTAATTCGCCTCCGAACTTTTAATTTTCCTTTGATTTCACCGGCCACGGGTTCACCTATCTGCTCAATTAGTCTAGTACCGGACCGGCTTTACACTATTGGTCGAACCGGTGATTTTCAGTTCAAAAATCGGTGTGTAAGTAAGCAACATTGTCAGATTTTATTTGATAGTCACAAACGCAAGATTTATATACATGATGGTGTTTTATTATCGAAAACTGTTGATAACAGTGGAAGTGATTGTGTTGCTAGTGAATTCAGGAGAAGGTTAATTTGTGGTGATGATAATGAATTGGAAAGTGAGAGGATTAATGAGGGTCTTAGTTTTAGTGTTTCATTGAATGGGGTTTTTGTTAATGGGGTTAGGGTAAAAAAAGGGATGGTGAGGGAATTGTGTGCAGGGGATGAGGTTTTGCTTGTTTGTGGTAACGAGGGGAATTGTAGTTTAGGGGGTAGAATTGGGTTTTTCATTAAAGGGGTTGCTTTTAAGGAGGAGGTGGTTACGGGGCCGAATGAGGTTCGGGTGGAGAGAGACTGGTTGTTTGAGTCGATTGGACAATCACAAGGATTGGTGTCTAGTGGTTGTGGAAACAAAAGGGTTTTTGCTATCCGGGGAGATGAGATTATGGTTTCAGATTTTGATTTTCAGGGGCGGAAATGTGGGGGTGCTATTGAGAGATCCAGATTTCTGTTGAGTCAGTGTAGAGATGTGCTGCATAGTGATGACCCCATATCTTATATTATGCAATGCAATTTATTAGATTTTGAAATGGATGTGCCTTGTGTTTGTACTGACAAATTAAACTACTCTGTTGATGTTGCTGTAAGTGATCGAAGTAGATTCCCTGTTCAAAGGGAAAAAGTGGTAAATGGTGGTGTGCCTTTGGTCAGGAATGAAGTGCAACATCATAACTTGCAAATTGATCAGGATATCCATACTGATAGAGCAAAGAATGAGAGAGACCATGTTTGTGCTGGAGGGGCCCATTTATATCAAAAAGACATGTCTACAGTTTGTTTTGAGAGTTTTGTTGCGAAAAATGCTTGTAAGACTTCCTCATTGAATACCATGGGTAACGAGAGTGCACCTGTTGCCAACAGCTTTATCCAGATGAACACTTGGAAAAATTGTTGTCCGCCACCCGGGAAGAAGTTTTACCTGAATCGTCTCCAATTTATGGACCATGGTTCATTCACCCATCCCAACGTTATTTCTTTGCCAGAACTTCTTTATCCAGTTGAAAGCATTTCAAGAATATTTATTGCAACCTTTACAAGCGATATTTTATGGTAAAGTTTTACAATTTGTTTCTGTTTCTTTCCTCTGCTTCACGTTCATGTATTTCCGGTTGAAAATCTTGAGAACAGCAATCCATTATTTTGTTGTGAGATTAACTATGTAACAGATTTTACAACTTCACTGGCTATTCCCCAGTTAACCATTGCTGGAGCAGTGACTGGATTCCTTTATAGTTTTCCATTTGATATTGGTGTAATTTTCTGTGTGATTGGTACATTCGATTATGTTTGTCATCAAGTCTAACTAGGATGTTTTCACAGGTTTCTATCACACTGTGAGATTCCATGCCATCTGCCAGTGACAATTGCATGTCATAACACCGAGAGATGTTGGAGTTCCAGCCCTGATAATAGAACCTCTGTGCCTTACTCAGATTTTCCAAACTTAGTTGTTGTGTAAGTAGCTGTTTCACCTTCCCATTTCATTAAGGCTCTCTCTTAGTTGGTTACTCAATACATAAGCTTTTTGTGTGTTAATCTTTAATCTTTCTGCCTTCTGGTCCAATTTGTGTAATAGGTTTCCCCCATTCCCTGAGTCTATAGCATTTGGTCAAGACCGCAAGAGACGAGGGATTGCTTGCCATCATCCAAAATTGCTTGTTCTGCAAAGAGAAGATAGCATTCGTGTTATCATTACTTCTGCAAATTTAGTGTCTAATCAGGTTGTTGCTCAATCTAAGGTCATTTTCTATATGTTATAAGGTGTTCATAAACATGAAATGAAATGTTCTCTTTTATATGGAAGGAGACATGGATACTTACCGTACAGTATGAGAAATTTAATCTTTAGAGTGGTCAGTTTAATGGTTGCAATTGAAAAGTTTCGATTTCTTGGCTTCTTCTAAAGCTTTCTAGAAAGTACTGTTCTTTTTTATTTTTTTTTGGGGCCTGATTGGGGGACCAGGGGGCATGTCAGCACTACCGTCACATAACTTGCTTCAGAATGTACCACACCTTACTATGAGCATGGAAAAACCCCAGAAATCTGGCGGGTCATTCGTAATGATGGAATTTTGGGTTTAGTTTTGGTGTCTCTGGTACTAGAGATCTACTTCATTTGTTGTACAGACTGGACACTTTAATATCATTTGGCATGTGTTATAATGCAATGAACTTGGAAGTGTCCCAGAAATTTTAAAATTATTGGATTTTTTTTTTGTCATAATTTGAAGGAAAATCTTGCTAATGCTCATTGATCTTTGCTAGTTTGGCACTGTTTCTTTTAATTTTTTACTTAATTAATTATATTTTAATTAATCTGGCAAATTACAAACTGTTTGGAAATAACTACAACAATGTTACCCACCATTTCATGACTATTTACAGTGGAATAATGTGACCAACACAGTGTGGTGGCAAGATTTTCCGGCTAGAAGTGCACCTGATCCTTCACCTCTATTTATTCGAGTTTCTGATGGAGATGCAAATAAAGATTCAAGATCCGATTTTGCTGCTCAGCTGGCTGGCTTCATGGCATGTCTTGTGATCAATGTACCTACTCAGGCCTATTGGATTTCTGAGTTGACAAAATACAACTTTGAAGGGGCAAATGGACATCTAGTTGCTTCAGTACCAGGAATTCATTCTCGCAGATCTCCCAATGTGAGTATCTTTCTTTCTGATGCATGCATGCATGAAATGTGTTAAGTTTTCTTTTGAATTGAAGCAAATTTTTTATTATTAAGTTGCTGTCCTATTGGCTGTTGGAATCGCAATATTATCCATTAATGACTAAAGCTTGCCTTTTTTCCTGACAAGGAAAGGTGCTCTGTATGGTGGACTCATATATTTCACCATTTAACTCTTTTTACAGGCTTATCAGTTGCCATCAGGGTCATCTGGTGTGCAATTCCTTGGCTCTGTTGAAGCTTCTGTTGTTGGATTAAGCCACCTTTTTCACACTGCAGCTGACAGAAATGGCATGCAGCTGAAGCAACTGGCTGCTTTCCTAGGGAAATGTTGTGAAAATGTATATGGGATGTCAGAGATTGTTTTGAGAAGAAACCTCAATGTGCCTGCAGATGTGAATGCTGTGAGCATTCTGGTTCCTAACCCCGATCAATTTTCTGAAGGAGGTGAAGCCCATTGCTTGATTTCATACCTTTTTACTGCTTTCTTTTGTTCCCTGTTTTTTGTTGTTTCTCTAATAATATATTCTTGTGATGTTTTGTGAAATATAGCTGTAAGATCTGTATGCTGTTTAAAATTTTTCCAAAAAAGTTTCATGTGTCATGGGAAAACCTTGTGCTTCATTTTCACATAATGGGTAAATATATCTTTTATAGGTCAATTAGTTTTTTTTCTTGGTGCTACTGTATAGGTCAATCATTAAATAAAACCTTCAGGAAAAATGTATCCTCCTCCCAATATGCATGATCCTTGAGTTTAGCATGACCGTCTCTCCTGGCTGAGTCACTTGCCTGAATCTTGGGCTTCCTTGCATTATGATGCTTTTCTATTTATGCCATCCTGGAGTCTTTCATGACATTTTCTCTGTCCAAATGTATTCATGTATTTAGTTTCTAAATATTTTAGATCCAGTATTGGCCTTCTCTCAACTTGGGTTGTTTTTCCATCCTTACTCTCATTGTGTCCGTGCCTGTTGTAGTTTGTGGTTTGGATTCTGTTACCTTCCCAAATAAAATGTGGAACTCCTTTTCTTGTCCTTTGTATTTTGAGGATACAAGTAATTTTGATATCAGGTCATGTTATAGCATGCCATTTTATGGTTGGGTAGTAGACTGAGTTATGCTGCTTCATTTCTTGCACTAGATTGTATTCAACTTGGTTTTCTGCCTAGAAATGTTGCAAAGTGGGTTTCTCCATTGTGGGATAGTGGATTCTTCAGATTCTCTGGATATGTTCATCCTAAAGAAGCCCTTGCTGCTGCTTTAGGAGGAAAAAACAGGAAAGTGCATCTGATACTACATGTGGCACAGGCATGTTATTTCTGTCAATGATTGTGCTAATGAATGTTGTGTATTTTGATTTTGGTGTGGTCTATATAAATGATATTGATGGCTTGTCCAGGGGCCTTGCTTTCCAAATATGATGAGTTTGATGCGAACTGAACATGTTCTTGCATTTTGCTCTCTTGTTGCATCAATTCAGAGGTGTACTGGCATTTGGCGACTGGAAGAGGTAATAGCAGCAGCTTTTAATTCTTAAGATGACAGAGTATTTGGTCCCCCACCTGCCTTTGATAAAGCTTTAACTGCTCTCCTATTCCTGATCATTTGTGCACATGCATAGCAATGTTTTTCTTCATGCCTGCATCCTCAGAACCATCTTCTGGGATGTCATTTTGTCCATGAGGTTTGGTGAAGAGCACCCTGCAAATTTGTAATGCCACATGCCACGTGCATTACTTTACTACATGTCTCTACATTTGACACTGAAGCATAATGAAGTGCATTTAGTGGAAAACCCTTACAAGTATTATAGGATGTTGCAAACTTTAATTGTTAGCTTGGTTAGTGCTGACTAGAATGTGTCTTATATTATTGTTTGTGATTTCTAATGATTTCCTCTTTAATTTTTACAAGGTTCTAGGTCAATACAAATGGCCTGATTCTCAACAATCTGATTTCATTTATGGTGAGTCTCTTTCACACAATCCTTTTTCCTCACCAGACTTTGAAGAACTGGTTTCCTCTCTTTTCTAATGCCCATCCTGTCCTCAAGGCTCGTCCTCTATTGGATCTGTCAACGCACAATTTCTGGCTGCGTTTTCCACAGCTGCTGGAAAAAGATCACCAGAACTCTTTGATTCTGAAGAATCTGATCCGGAGGTAATATGAATGTTCTGCTGCAACTACGGAGGAAAACTGAAGTCGTGTTAATTTTTATTCTCTTGTTCATTGATTTCTCAACAGTGGGGCTGCTGGAGTGCTAGTCAAGAGTTGAGAAATCCATCAATCAAGATTATTTTTCCTACAATTGAGAGAGTGAAGAATGCATGCAATGGGATCTTGCCATCGAGGCGCATTCTTTGTTTTTCGGAGGTACAATGGCCTTTTGGATTGGCTTCTAATTATGTTATGTCACATGTGGATACTCTATATGCTACACTGTCGTTCCATTTGTAAGTAGTTGTTCTGAGAAAGTTGCACTTATTTTATTTTCCCCTCCCTTTCCCCATCTTTTCTGCTACAACAGAAAACATGGCAACGGTTGAGAAGTGTGGGGATACTTCATGATGCAATTCCTCATCCATATGATAGAGTAGGCCAGCCAATGCATGTCAAGGTAAATTCCCCCCGCCCTCTCTCCTCTCTCATAGGCTGAGAAATATACATAATTCAAGATGCAGAATCTAGTTTTTTCTTGATCATACTCTATTTTTTGGTGGCACCTTCATAATTCATTGATTTACACTTCTCAGATTACTGCTCTCCTACTTATTTATTTATTTATTGCCTATTACTTCCTTGACCATTATTGTCCCTATTATGTGCCTATTGATTGTTGTATATTAAGAAACTGAAAGAAGCAAATTGTAAACAGGTTGCACGGAGATGCTTCCAGTCTAAGACGAATGCATCTTCTTTTGGTTGGGTTTATTGCGGGTCACATAATTTTAGTGCTGCTGCCTGGGGACGACTAATTTCCAATCCACTCAGTTTGAAATCAAAGGAAACTGGGAAAACCAACACTTATTTGAGTTCAAGGCTTCATGTTTCTAATTATGAACTTGGAATCATTTTCACCTTCCCTCCAACAGAGACAAAGGGTATCACAAACAAAGATTGTACAAACTTGGATGATATTGTTTTGCCATTTGCTGTGCCAGCTCCCAAGTATGGACCGGCAGATCGACCAGCAACAGCAAGAGCTATGAGCGAGGCGGTAGCTGAACTTGCTGGGCTAGAGAGAGACAGACTCATAGCTGAAGAAATGATAGAAGAGATTCCTGATGAAGAGGAGGAAGCTGTCGAGGCAACTGATTACGCTGCAGTGGAGAAGGAAGAGGAGAAAGCTTATGCTGAGATGCTATGGAACCAAGTCGATTCATCTCAAAGGTTTTGATCTTCAATTCAAATGCAAAACGATTTTCACCAACATGAGCAGAATTTAGTAAATTTAAGTGATATGTAGTGACTTGAGATATTCATTCAGGTTCCCATTAAGTCATCCAAAACTGTTAATAGTAGACAGAAAATAGAAATTTGTTGCATAGAAATTTTAGAAACAATGTAGAGAGTGGCTAATGGAGTTGAGTATAGTGCTGGACCAGCCAATTCACATATGCAACAGAGTGGTGAGTGTATAGGTTAGTTTTAATCAGGAATTTGTCAAGAATGATCAGAGGTGAGTCATTCCATATGCTTCCTTGTATTTGTTAATCATTTGTAATTTTTTCTTCTAATAAAAAAGATATTTTCCCAAGGGCAAAATTACTTCTTGGTAAATATTGTTAGACATACGGGCTACTCTCTGCATTTCGCCTTCAAGCAAGAATCAATTTGGATTTGCCTCATCGAGTAAAATTCTTGTGAATTTCCCCATTCCTTGTTTTTTACCAGACTTTGAAATGTGGGTTTAGTTTTGAGCCGTGAGTTGGCTTGAAACTTAGCCATAGCCAGGTTAAAAACAAATATTTGAGATGGATTTGATTAAACTTGGTTGACCTATTAGATTAATTTTATTTATTTTATTTTATTTCTGTTAATCAATTCTAATTAAAATTTGATTTTTTTTTTTAATTTCCAAAACAATATTATTTTAAATCTTTATAAAAAAATTAAAAAATAATATTTTTTATTTTAATTGATTATATCAATCCAAGCTCAACCTGCTTACTCAAGTTTTATATCGCATCTTGGGTTTATTAATTTTGAACTTGCCCAACCTACTTACTCAAGTTTTGCATCGTACCTTAGGTTTAATAATTTTGGTTTTTTGTGATATTTGGTCCGAGAAAGTTATCACGCCCTATCAAGTTTTGAAAGTTAGGTCCAAGAATGCTCCTGGCCCTCTCAAAAGGAGCACCATGCTACGCCAGCATCCTCGAAAGCTAGTGTAACAAACCCCTCTAGTGTAACAAACCGAAGGAATGCACCGGTTGGGATCGCTACTATCTCATAAACCTCTCTTAAACCCTCGAGCTCCTCCATACTCACTCATCTCATCCTCCACTTTTAGCTACTCTCCTAATTCCATAGAAATCTTCTATGACCATCTCTTAAAATCCTGTAATGGGTCATCCTCTCTCAAACAAATTCACTCAGCTCTCACAACCACTGGCCTTATCACTACAAGCCCTCATTTGGGTGGTCAGATTATCATCAAATATGCAAAATTTGATGACCTTAATAGAGCAAGATTACTTTTTGATAACATTAATGTATGTTATGATAAACCCACTTCTTTCCTTTGTAATACTATGATTAGGGCATATGCAAATGTTGGTCAATGTTTTGAAACATTAAAGTTATATTCTTTCATGCGTAAGACTGGCACTTTTGTGAATAATTACACTTACCCTTTCGTGTTCAAAGCTTGTGCCTTGAATTTGTTGGTTCGTGAAGGGAAAGTTGTTCATGGAGATGCTTTAAAAAATGGGTTCGGTTCGGATTTGTATGTTGAGGCTGGTTTGGTTGACATGTACGCAAAATGTGGCCTTTTTGTTGATTGTCGCAAGATTTTCGACGAAATGTCTACGAAGGATTTAGTTTGCTGGACAGCAATGATAACTGCTTATGAGCAGGCTGAGAAGCCTGAGGAGGCTCTCATTTTGTTCAAAAAGATGCAGCAAGAAGAGGGTCTTCTAGCAGATTCGATTGCTGTAGTGAGTGTTGCATCTGCTGTTGGTCAATTAGGAGATGTTAGGAACGCTCACACAGTGCATGGTTATGCCTTTCGTAAATCGTTGATTGAGGAATTATGTGTTGGTAACTCAATTTTAACTATGCATAACAAATGCGGGAATACAGAAAAGGCACGTTTGGTTTTTGATATGATGATGGAAAGAGATGCTATCTCATGGAATTCTATGCTTTCTGGTTATACTCAAAATGGGCAAGCCACTGAAGCTCTGTTGCTGTTTGATGAGATGCGTGATTCTGATTGTCAGCCTACTCCTGTTACGGCATTGATCATGGTTTCAGCTTGTGCTTATTTGGGTTTTCGACATCTTGGAAGGAAATTCCATGATTTTATCGTCGATAGCAGAATGGAAATTGACACAAATCTTTCAAATGCTCTGATGGACATGTATGCCAAGTGTGGGGACTTGGAAAAGGCGGTGGATTTGTTCAATGGTATTCCTCCCACTGAACGGAATGCTGGTTCTTGGAATGTATTGATTTCAGGGTATGGCATGCATGGACATGGTAAAGAAGCACTAGAACTCTTTTCAAGAATGCAGGAGGAAGGTGTCGAGCCAAACCATTTCACTTTCACTTCAATTCTTTCTGCTTGCAGCCATGCAGGCCTCATTGATGAAGGTAGGAAATGTTTTGCAGAAATGAGGAGGCTATCTGTGACACTGGAGGATAAACACCATGCTTGTGTGATTGATATGCTTGGCCGAGCTGGGCTCTTTCAGGAAGCATTTGATCTGATTAAGGAAATGCCATCACCTCCGAGTGATGGAGTATGGGGTGCTCTACTGCTAGCTTGCAAAATCCATGGGAACATGGAATTGGGGAAAACTGCAGCCAGTAATCTACTCCAGCTTGAGCCAAACCATACAGGATACTATGTGCTAATGTCTAACATATATGCAGCATCAAACAAATGGAAAGAAGTTTGGAAGTTGAGGGAAGATATGAAGAATAAAGGATTAAAGAAACCTGCAGCCTTTAGTATGATCGAGTATGGTGAAGATATTCTTGGGTTCCACACAGCTGACCAAGAAAATCCATATAGGCACGAAGTTTACAAAAAAATGGAAAGCCTAGCAATCGAGATGAAGATGGCTGGGTATGTACCGGACCTATCATGTGCTCTACATGATGTCGAAGAGGAAGACAAGGAGCGCATGTTAAACTATCACAGCGAGAAGCTAGCTGTAGCTTTTGGTATTCTGAAGATAGACCCTGGAATGGTAATTCGAGTAACAAAAAATCTTCGTGTTTGCAATGACTGTCATTCAGCGTTTAAGTATATTTCACACATTTATCAACGAAAGATCATTGTCAGAGATGCAAATCGGTTCCATCACTTCCAGGGAGGTACCTGCTCATGTAAGGACTACTGGTGAACAGTGGATTATGAAACCTTACTACCCCCAGTTATTGGAACTAGAAGCCGACTCTGGAAGTGTTTTGGCAAGACTCCTAATTTTTTGCTACAGAATGAACACGGAGAGTAAGACAACCGAAGGATAGAATCTCATTCCAACAAACATTGAAGATTCGTTTCAAAAGATGGCCGTCTGGTTCCTGATCATTCAGTGTATAAAGTAATTTGGAAGACTGTTGTCCTTTAACAGCTTGTTATCAAAGCCTTTGTTCTTGAATAATAAATAAAGGTAGTGGTTAACAGAATTTTTGCACATGCTTCGCCATCAAATGGCATGTGTAACCGCTACCGAAGCTTGGACAGGCAAATGATTTTTCTTTTTTTTCCAATTATTGCAGACTTCACTTTGATTATGATACCCTCTTTAATTGCTTTTCCAAATCAATTGAATTTTCTCCTCCTCGGGTTTGAACTTGCCCCACTTGGAGAAAGTTCCATTTCGAAGAAATTTCCTCTGCTTTCTGCCACACATGTGAACCATATGGATAATTTATTCAAGAATACCAGGTTTATTCTCAATTTTGTTAATAAAAATTAAATCTTTTTCCTTAAAATAATGTTTGAAGCATATTTATTTTATCAGTTTAATATATTTTAAAAAGGTAAATTCACTGACTGTGTTCTCAATATTCAAACTTAAATAATAATAATAAAAAAAAGGAGAAGAAGAAGAATATAAGTTTTTATCATAAAATAATATTTTAAAATTGATTAAAAACTATCCTTAAATTTATTTTCATTAAAATTATTAAACCTAATCTAAGATAGATTCAGATTACAAATTGAACAGATTTTTTTAAATTAAAATTATTTTATAATGATTTTTTTTTTATAAAATATTAAAATTAAATTTAATCTGTTAAACTCTCACGTAATTAATTTAAAATATCAAAATCACTAAGTTAGTAGATTGATTT
Organism: Populus euphratica; assembly: GCF_000495115.2. Classification (NCBI taxonomy): domain Eukaryota; kingdom Viridiplantae; phylum Streptophyta; class Magnoliopsida; order Malpighiales; family Salicaceae; genus Populus; species Populus euphratica. Next base: position 99,647 of record NW_011500126.1, read on the forward strand.
ATTATGGCATGTAAAGTTTAATAACATATATTTTTACACGAACTGATGACTCTAGAGCTACAATCTACTTGTAAAGTCAATATCATAAAAATTAACCAGTAAAATCTAATGTCTTCTTCTCTTGACTGCTTCAGAAAATGAAAAAACTTCTCATTGATAAAAAGATTTCCCCAAAGTCAACCGACAAGTTGCTGTATACCTAAGCAGATACATGTACCAAACTGTCTTTCTCAGACACAAAAGGGGATTGAAATTGACACCATCGATCGAAACTGGTTCATGGCCCTCTCAATATCTATGCTTCCGTGGGCAACCGGGGGGTTTGGCACTGGCTAACTTTCATTTACTATCATCGAGCAAGGTAAAGTAGACCTTTTGACATAAGAAAACAGTACTCTGTTCAACAATAGAAATCAAAAAGAAAAAACGTGAAAGGTGGGCTATGGTGGCTTGACGTGTCAACCAACCCTTCCTTCCTTCAAATTCCCTTTCTATTTCCATTCGTTCCTTTCTCCATTCTCTCTTCCATGCTCTCTTTTGTCTCTTCAATCAAGATTTAACAGATACCATAGTTGAAAAAGAAGCTCCTTCTTGTCTGGGCTCAGTCAAGATATTGTATTTATTGTCACCAAAAACCTCAAACAGAAGCTGTTAAGCAGTCAATCAAGAAATCATTTCTTGAGACCTGAAAAAATGGAAGTGTTACTGTCTTCATCATCTCCTTTATCAGTTCATTCAAGATTGGATTTTTATTCACTTCGAAAACCAAAAGATTCTAGCTTCATCTTTCACTCTAACAACTATAACACAATATCTTCTCCTTTTTCTTCTTGTTTTGGTATTTCAATCTCACAAAAACACCAAAACAGGAAGACCCTTTTGTTAAAACGTTTTAATTCCAGCAAAAAACGAAGAATTCTTCAAGTTTCGGCTGTTTTTGAGAGGTTTACAGAGAGAGCAGTAAAAGCTGTGGTTTTTTCTCAGAGAGAAGCAAGAGCTTTAGGCAAAGATATGGTTTTTACGCAGCATCTTTTGTTGGGTTTAATTATTGAAGATCGTGATCCAAATGGATTTCTTGGGTCAGGAATCAAGGTTGATAAAGCTCGTGAAGTTGTTAAAAGTATTTGGCAGAGGGAGAGTGATGGTGCTGAAGCTAGTGAGTTAGTTTCTAAAGGCGAGAGAGGTGTTTCCCACAGTGACGTGCCCTTTTCTGCTAGTACTAAGAGGGTTTTTGAGGCTGCTATTGAGTATTCAAGGACCATGGGTCATAATTTTATTGCGCCAGAACATATAGCCATTGGTTTGTTCACAGTTGATGATGGAAATGCAGGCCGGGTTCTTAACAGGTAGCTGTTCTAATTGTGAAGGTCTTTCCATTTCTGTACATTTATTGGAGGGTTAGTTTTTTTTTTTTACTGTCAATGAATATTCTTTGTTGATTGGTTGAAGTCATAATTGAATTCAGTGATTGGCTAACTTGTTTTCTTAAACTTGACTTGATTAAGCTGATGTATAATCTTAGAAAGCAATGCTGAAGAAGCTAAACTTGACTTAATTACGAGAAAATGTTGTTGGATATGAACATATTGGCTTTATTATGTTTTAATGATGTCAAGTGCCTGCATTGATGAACATTAGTTGGTTTTCTTGGTGGGCATAATTGAATGTGATTTCAGATTGGGGGTAGATGGTGATGGCTTAGCTGCTATAGCAATAACCAAACTTCAAGGGGAGCTTGTGAAAGATGGAAGAGAACCATCTGTGGAATCAAAAGGCGAACATGGGAAATCTGTTTCCAAGAGAGCTGCTGCTTTAAGATCCTATGAGAAAACAAGAGGTAAGAATTTTGGTCTCTTAGAATAATTTTGTAATTTTTTTTATTGCTATAACTGATGCATTGAGCGGAATGGTTTACAATTTGTTTATGTTTGCCAGAGAAAAGTGCATTGGCCCAATTTTGTGTGGATCTTACTGCCCGTGCAAGTGAAGGACGCATTGATCCGGTTATTGGGCGACACTCTGAAATTGAAAGAATTGTCCAGATACTTTGCCGCAGAACAAAAAATAACCCCATCCTTCTTGGTGAAAGTGGAGTTGGAAAGACAGCCATTGCCAAAGGATTAGCTATTAAAATTGCACAGGCTGACATTCCTGTGTTTCTTTTGGTATCTTTCTTCTGATCTAATTGTTGTTCGTATGGTTCTTTTAATGGTGTACTTACTTCCAGACATTTTTTTTTCTTATGACAAGAAAGCTTTGTTTTGCAAACCTACTTAGCTTCTTGTTTTATGCACAGGAAAAGCGTGTAATGTCCTTGGATGTTGGCCTCTTAATTGCTGGTGCAAAGGAAAGGGGAGAACTAGAGGCACGTGTTACTACATTAATAAGAGAGATTCAGAAAGAAGGTGGCTCCATTTTGAATTACATATAGGAAGAGAGCGATGCTATTGTTGCTCAGACATGATATGTGTGCTTGCAGGTGATGTCATTCTTTTTATTGATGAAGTGCATACGCTTGTTGGGACTGGCACTGTTGGACGAGGAAACAAGGGATCTGGCCTTGACATTGCCAATTTATTGAAGCCATCTCTTGGGAGGGGTGAATTACAGGTGATGTCTCATATTATATGATTATGTGAATGCATACCTAATATCTGAACATACCATGGAAATGTTTGTGCTAGATGCTAAATTTCTCCTATAAAAGTTTCAAGGAGTGATTTGAAACAAGCAGAATATGCTAAAATGGATAGACGAAGGCAGTAGAGTGGCATGCGGGTAAAAATTTTAAACATTGCCCAGGGAAATTGTTGAGCACTGATCAGAAAGGGGATTTATTTACCTGAAAGTCATACATTTAAAGGTTTTATTTAGTTTAGTAAAATGATCTAGCAGGCAAATCATTATTGTCAATGCTCCTTATTACAAGATGAGTTTAAGCATTATTAACTCTCCTGAGTTTCCTTGTCTCTTACAGTCCTAGCTTTTCCTGGTAAACACTGTAATTATCTGGCAAATGTCTCCATTATTTATTCTAGAGTCGGTAATGAGGACGGGGATGGCTCCTAACCTATTAGAAGTCCTTCATTTTTCAAGTGCATGTATCGACTTCTTTTAGTTCATTTTAGTGTCATTTGACTCATTTCAGTTTATCCTCCCCTTTTGTGTTTTGTGGTCTTGGGTCCATAAGATGGAACAACTTACCTTCGCTGTATATTTTGTTGTTTGAGTCAATTGCTCAAGCTGAGCAAACAGACAGCATATAGGAAGCTCTTTCTATGTCTAAACATTGCTCTCTTTGATTTTCTGTTCTCAGAGGAAATTTACTTGTATCCTTCATTTCTGAACCATATATGCATTTCTTGCAGTGTATTGCGTCCACAACACTTGATGAATACAGAACACATTTTGAAATTGATAAAGCATTAGCAAGGAGATTCCAGCCTGTTTTGATTAATGAGCCAAGCCAGGTTGGCTTCAAATATGTACTGTCATTTATTTTTATGAAAGATGTTTTTTGTTTTCCATGTCTTGTTTGAAATTCATATAAAAATATGTAGGAGGATGCAATTAGGATATTGTTGGGTCTGCGTCAAAGATATGAGGCCCATCACAACTGCAGATTCACACTGGAAGCCATAAATGCTGCAGTGCACCTTTCAGCAAGGTATATTGCTGACAGGTATCTTCCAGATAAAGCAATTGATCTCATTGATGAGGCAGGAAGTAGAGCTCGTATCGAGGCCTATAGAAGGAAGAAAGAACAGCGAACCTTTATACTTTTGAAGACACCAGATGATTATTGGCTAGAAATTAGAACTGTTCAGGCTATGCATGAAGTGGTAATAATATTGTTCATATGGTTACCATGGTACACTTACATAATTCTAGCTCTGTTGATAACACTGCCAGTAGTCTTATATCTAAGACAACTATATCAACAGGTTCTAGCAAGTAGATTGGCAAATGATTGCAGTTTATCCAGCATGGATGGCAGTGGAGAAATCACTATAGAATCTTCTTTACCTCCCGCATCAAATGATGATGAGTATGTTGTTTTCCTCTAAAGTTCTTCTGTAGGGATAAAAGCAGCAGGCCTGCATTTTATCAAGCACTCACTCCTGATTTAACTGAATTTTTAGCTGTGATTCTTTCAGACCTGCTGTGGTGGGGCCTGATGATATAGCAGCCGTTGCTTCCCTCTGGTCAGGTATACCAGTTCAGCAGCTGACTGCTGATGAAAGAAAGTTTCTGGTGGGCCTTGAAGAGGAGCTCAGGAAACGAGTGATTGGTCAAGATGAGGCTGTTGCTGCAATATCTCGAGCTGTTAAGAGATCCCGTGTTGGCTTGAAGGATCCTGATAGGCCCATAGCAGCAATGCTGTTTTGCGGCCCAACTGGGGTCGGCAAGACTGAACTAACAAAAGCTTTGGCTCGAAATTATTTTGGATCCGTAAGGCCTCAAACTATATTACACAAGATGTTTTGGTTATTCTTTATACAATTTGACTATTTTGACACAACAACAATGCAGGGTTTCTCTGCTATAAACAGTTGAAAGAAAGTAGCATGTTATCTGGGTTTCTCTGCTATAAACAGTTGAAAGAAAGTAGCATGTTATCTAAAATATTAAGGCTCCTAGATATTAACTATAGCATATAAGAAATCAAACTTTGCTGGCTTGTTAAGTAGTGACTAGAGTCGATAACAAATGCAATGGACAAAAGTAAATCTGAATATTTTGGGGAATTGTATGTTGCTTGGGGGTAAATTGACTACTCTGACATGATTACTGTCTTTTAAAGAGTGATCTTGAATCCTGATTTCTTAGGTTCAAAATTCTGATTCGCCTCTGCTTCTTGCCTAACATTATTGTTGCAGGAGTCAGCCATGCTTAGATTAGATATGAGTGAGTATATGGAACGACACACTGTGAGCAAGTTAATAGGAGCTCCTCCAGGTTATGTTGGTTATGGCAAGGGGGGCATTCTGACAGAATCTATTAGAAAACAGCCTTTCACTGTTGTTTTGCTTGATGAAATAGAGAAAGCCCATCCAGATATATTCAACATTCTGCTTCAATTATTTGAAGATGGCCATCTTACAGATTCTCAGGTTGGTACTAAATGTAACACGTTTGTCTCACATTTTCAAAAATTTCATTTTGATAAAGAGGTTGGCATCGCTATTTATCTTGATTGTGAAACAAGACAAAATATAGTTTCATCAATTAAAGACTTCACATTAGCCTAATTTTCTGCTCATTTTTTTCTTAGTCGGTACCTCTATTGAGTCGCTTATCATAGAGAGATTGGGTTTTACAGGGAAGGAGAGTATCTTTTAAGAATGCATTGGTAGTAATGACATCAAATGTTGGTTCTGCTGCCATTGCAAAGGGTGGACGAGCCTCCATTGGTTTCATGATTGAAGATGATGAGAATTCTTCATATGCTGCAATGCAATCATTGATAATGGAAGAACTCAAGGGATATTTTCGTCCAGAGTTGCTCAACAGAATAGACGAAGTTGTGGTATTCCATCCCCTTGAAAAGGCTCAGGTTTGTCAACCTTTTTTTTATCCCTTCTCTTTTCCCCATGAACACCAGTGACTATAGCGGTTGGAAGGCTTCAGCCATGTTTTATTAGATAAGGAGGCCCTGACTTGTATCCTCGGTGACTTCTTACAAGCCCTTGATCTCTTTCTTCTTTTCTTCGTTCCTCTTTGGTGCATGTGTGATCATGCTTGTACTCGGTTTTTACAAGTTATTAACGAAATTAAACTTAAAAAATATTTCTTACATCATCCTTGTATTTCAGATGCTCCAGATTTTGAATCTTATGCTGCAAGAGGTGAAAGAAAGGCTGATATCTCTTGGAATTGGGTTAGAGGTGTCAGAGTCGATCAAAGATCTTATATGCCAGCAAGGCTATGACAAATTTTACGGCGCCCGGCCACTTAGGAGAGCAGTTACTCAAGTAATCGAAAACCCCTTGAGTGAAGCATTCCTTGCAGGACAGTATAAGCCTGGTGACACAGCTTTCATTGATCTGGATGCTTCAGGCAACCCGGTTGTCTCAAATTTGTCAGATAGGAGCATGCACTTGTCTGATACATCATCACCCTCCTAGTAACTTGGTATATAGTCTAATTTCATATGATAGTATATAAGCTTTGTACATATTCTATAAGTTTTGTATGGTTACTACAGGTGATTATTCGATTCAACTGTAAATAAGTGAAGCATTATGATTATTCTTTAAATCCATTATCAGAAAATAATTACCTCCTTTATTTGTCATTACCCATCACAAGCAACCTATTCTTTCTTACGAATTAATCGCTATCTATACAGCTTTTGGTTTTGAATGAAACAGAAATGTAGATGCACATGCAATGCATTCATGTGAATATTTCTTAAGAGTAATGCACGCAATGCATATAGTTTGATGAGCACTTTTTGGTATTTATATCCTACTTGTTTTTGCAGTTGGAAAGTTGGAAAGTGTTTATCAAAAATTAATTTTTTTTATATTTTTAAATTGTTTTGATGCGTTAATATTAAAACTATTTTAAAACAAAAAATATTTTAAGAAATAATTATTTTCTTTATTAGTTTTAGTTTTTTTTGTAAATTTGGACTCTTGCATGTTTTAATTCTGCCTATTTCAAATAAAACGGAGGTAAACTTTGTTTTGGCTAGTGAAATGACCAAAAAATTTTTGGATATAAAGCTTCAGCTAGGCTGGGATTTCAGTTAAACCAGATAAGATATAGTTCTGGTGACATCTAGTCGGTTGATTTAACTAGTCAAACCTTATTCCCGGGATTGTTATTGAGCCAAGTTCATCATCGACGGTGCAGAGCTCGACTGTTTGTGCAGCCGATGGAGGGTTTGTTATTTGTACAACAGGCACGCAGATCTTACTGCTGTGATATTCTAAGACATTGTGGTCCTAACCGAGACTAATTCTAACTGTTTATGAGCATGCAAATCCTGGCTGGTTCTTTGCATGAAAATTGTGAGGTGCAGTGGTTCTGCTTGGCTCTTTCGACAGTCTATAAATACCTTGTGGTTGGTTTGATGGGTGCATCAGCAGAACATTTGCCAGAGGCAAAGTGAGCGAGGGGAGGTTGAAGCTTGTTGCAGTCAAGAGTGTGGATTTTGTATGTGAAGATTGGAGGGAACTAAAGAGTTGGCACTACTTTCTTTCTTGCTGCTTACTGTTTAGTTTCCTCCAATATTTCATGTCCAGATTGTCACTGAAACCTTCTTTCAGATCAAATGACTAAAATTGTTATGCAGAGTTTTATGTGAGGATTGGAGGGAATTAAACAAAACGAAACTTTTTGAGTATTCTTTTTGCTTAATTTTCTCCAATACCTCACGTTCAGCTTGTCATTCATGTATCATAATTTATTTATTTTAAATTTCTAGTTTCTTCCAATATCTTTATGCATGGCATTCATACATGATATCTGCGGTGCAAAATGCTCGGAAATTGATGTAATGTGTGGTATGTGGATGTGAGAATTGGAGGAAACCAAAGAGATTGATGTTTGAAATGCATGGTGCTTTCTCTCTGGTTTTCTCCAATATCTCATATTCAGTTCCCATTGAAGGAGATGGTACTCCGAAGGAAGTGATTTTGAAGAGGTTGGGAGATGATTGCTTTATGGTTTTTATACTATTATTATACTGGGCTCTAGGTATTTTTATCCAATAAAACTATTTAATATAAACATTCGATTCCTTTAGTGGTTTAAATTAATATTAATAATATTTTTTTATTACTAAAATTTAATGACATTTCTCTCTCATTTTTCAACTAAGAACTAAAAATACAAAAAAAATACATTTATACTAAAATTAAATTTAAAAAATTGAACACTAAAATCATATAATTTATATTATTTTTAAAGATGAAAGATAAAAATGTGTATTTTTGACATTCATGGCATGCTACTCATGCATAACACCCTTTTTATTTTGGTTTTTATTTTTCAATTCCACTATCAACTAAAAAATATGAAGTAATTGGCCTTAAATTAATATTATATTGTTAAAAATAAAATTTTAAGAATCAAAATAAATTATAAATAAAATAAATAATATCATTTATAATATTTGTGAGGAGGTGAATAATACCGGCTGCACAATGTTCACTTCACGTTTTTTATTTTTTAGTTCATATTATATTGATAAATGTAATATATTTTTATTTTATATATATATAAAACCTATTACATGAGTTTTATGCGATTCAAAGTGAGAATTTTAGATAATTCATTTATTTTTATCGAAAAATAAAACCCATATGGACTTCAAGCGATTAAAATCAAATGAAGGCTTGATATCATCATGTTAAAGATCTAATTGAGATTAAAAAAAGAAAGATTGGAGACTTTTATGAGGTATGCCCAAAATAAAAGAATGGGTCAACATCGATCCAAATAACCCGTTTAGTGAAACAGCCATAACCCGACCCGACTCCAACAAATGGCGGCTTTGACTAACAGAACACCTGACACCAACCTTCAATGGTCAAAACGGTTTGGGTTTTTGGAGGGAAAAGACCATCACCCGTCGCTTCAACGTCTATCATTCTTTTCACTCTCTTGTTGAATTGGTCTTCTTGTGCTACGATTTCTCTCTCAAAAAATGGATCAAAGCGAGAAGAGACTAGTTCAATCAGATTGGTACTCTCCAAGAAAATTACACGACAGCCTCGCTAAATACTAATTTCCAGTACAAATTTATCCTGATTTCCCCCTTTCACTCATTTTTATACCAGGAATTTCTTGAATTTGATTTTACTCTTTTCTTGTTCGTTGTTTTTGCATGTGTGTGGTAGGGGGATAAGTTTATACCAAACAGGAGTTTGATGAATCTTGATCAAGCCAACAGTTTGTTGACAAACAAAACCAAAGACGAGCATAATCCCAATTTCAGTACAAGTTTCTTGCAATTTATGCCATTTTAGGAAATGGGTTTCCTTTGTTTTGATTAAATTCATGATTGAGCGAAGATTATGAGGGATCTGGTCTTGAATCTCTAACGATCGCATCTTTCTGTCTGATCGGAGGTGTGCAGAAAGAAGTTGGAATTCTGGATGCACCAAAAATAAAAGATTACTACTATGTGAACCTTATGGATTTGGGAAAGAATAATGTTCTTGATGTCGCATTGGGTTCGACACTATACTTCGGAACGCAGAGAACAAAGATGCAAGGAAACTGGAGGAAGTTCAAGGTGGCAATGCCTACCCAACAAGTGTCGCCTGGTCTGAGAATGCCAGGAGTTCGTCAGTTGGATGCATGAAATCGAGACTTAAGCATCAAACCAAAGGAGACATTTTATATACAGCAGGCATTAACATCTTAACTTACTAGTCACCTACTATTAGTTATTTTGACTAAACAAAATGAATCAAGTTGTTAAAATAGATAGATTAATTGATTATTCAATATATAAATTTTGTTATTAAATTACTTAGATTTTTTAAAACATTGGCATATCTTTTTATAGATTTTCCTTCGAGCAGAAAAGACCCCTCAATGCACTGCACTTTTATATGAATTAATGATTCGAGGTTGAATTGTTCAGATATGTGTCCACGGCTACGGTGATCCCAGAGTTCAAAACCATCTACGCTTGTGGAAGTACCTTTCCATGGCTAAAGTAGGGGAAATAAATGACCATGAACGCAGATTCTCAGGTTTGGCAATTACCCAAGTCCTTAGCCCTTAAGTTGATATTACTGGAAAGTTTATTCTTGTAGCTAAACACTCCTTGGACCTTATCAATTGGCCGGCTTGTTACAGAGTTCTGATGGATTAACTGTTGTACCAGCTGGAGAGGATGAGACTCTACGCTTCAGGTAGATTTGTGGACCTCCCCCAGTTGAAAACTTTGCTTCAGATTTTGAAAACCTTCTGTCTTTGAAAACATCCCTGGTGAGATGATTCCAAGTGGAACAGTTGTTTCATTTTTGGTGCTATATTTTCTATTATTAAAGTAAGTTTTACATCAGTTTACTTGTATCTTAACTATAATTTTTAAAGCTAATAAATATATAAATTTTTAATAGTTTTAAGAAAATTTAAACTTTTTTATATTTTGATTATAATTTTTAAATTTAATTATCATGTAATTTCTAATAATCATGAAAAAAATTAAATTTTTAATTATTAAAAAACAAATCTAAAACCTAACCAGTAATCTACTTCTCTGGATTTTTTCTTTGGTGCAAGATATCTTGCTTCCTCCTCTTCAAGTAATTTATTTCGTTTGTGGGTTATATGTTGTGGTGAATTGGGATCGAAAAAACCCTAGAGGATCATCCTCGTTGAACCGTGAAAAGTTCTTTAAAAAAACACCTATAATCTGTATATTGGACCGATTCTTCCGATACCCTCTGTTGTTGATTATGTTATTGTTTCTCCAGTTGTTGTTTCTTACCAGCCACAATTTTTAATATCTGAAATGCTTTTGCTCTGTTTGTCGTGCTTCGCCAAATTGGAAAACAATTGGAACTTTTATTGAATCGGGAATGAATGAATTACAAAGAAAATTGGACTCAATTAAAAGGAAATGAATGTTTTTTTGAAAGATTCTAGGCACTAAAGGATTGGAACTTTTATTGAATCGGGAATGAAAGAATTACAAAGAAAATTGGACTCTATTAAAAGGAAATAAATGTTTTTTTGAAAGATTCTAGGCAGCAGTGGCGGAGCCAGGGAGGGGCTGGAAAAACCCCTCCCTTAATAATATTAATATATTTAATTTAAATAATAAAACAACTGATATTTTGGCCCCTTTTAATTCTATTTTCTGGTTCCGCCCCTGCTAGACATCAAAATGCTTTTACAAAAAAAATAAGATTTTTTTACATTAATATCAAAAATAAAAATTTTAAAATAAAATAATATTATTTTAATATATTTTAAAATAAAAAAATATTTAAAAAATTATAATCACCACCTACGTAACCATAACTTTTAGACATGAAAACTAACTGGTCAAAACATAATTTTAGTGTATTTATAATTGTTTTTTAAATAATTTTTTATGTTAAAATATATATTAACAATATTAAAATAATTTTAAAATAATAAAAGTATATTAATTTAAAATAAATAAAAAATTTAAATTTAAAATTTTTTAAAAAATATCTTTAAAATACAAAAATAAACTGAGATTGTTAGTACTTGTGTCAATACTTCATGGCTCAGCAAACATCCACCGTCCACGTGACCCTCCTCCTTACTGAAAAGATCCCAGCCATTCACTGTTACCTTCATCTCTTTCAACCAAGCTTCTCCCCGAGTTCTCGGCCAAAAGGTCCAGAGAAGGAGAGAGAGTAAGCTTGTTCCTTCCTCCTGGGTTAAACGGGTCCCTGATCTCTAGTATAAAACTGACGATGGGAATTTGTGTTTACTCAGGGACTGTACAGTTGACCCCCTCAAACGTATCAGATGGTTTCATGGCGATTTCTTCTCTGGTTACAAGGAGAAAGGCTTTGAATACACGTCAAATGGTTCATTAGCAGTTAACTGTGGTTCCTGCAGAAAAATCTCAGCATCATAGACAGCACTATATCCCCATGTCTATATTTTGCTAAGAAATCGAGATTAAATAATGAAAATAATGCATGAGCACATTCAAACAAAGAAGATCAGAACATTTATGTCACCACAACTTTTGCAGTGGTGATACTTACGTGCAGAATACTAACAGCGACAAAATTAATGATGAAAAAGCATACCTGTGTGATCTCTCCACTGAAAGTCTGCCCTGTTAAGAACATTGAGATAAGTGATGTTATAATCCCACCACGAAGCTCAATACTCGTATCACGGATGGTAGACCGCATTGCATTTAGCATGCTGCCATATGTAGTTGCATGTCCGCGCTCGATTGCTAGGATGAATGAGTAAGTCATTGCACCTGTTGAAGTGATCTTTGATAGAGCCTGTCCATATGGATTCGGATTGAATAAGTGAATTTCTGCTGTGAATTGGAAAATTCGTTCTTGATTTCTAGATTATAAAGTTCGCTATGTTTAGGGAAGTACCGAGGTGTCCGCGGAGGTTTGATCATCGTCGCAGCTACTGAAGGAGATCGCTTCCCCACCACTTGTTCCTTTCCATTCTCCTGATCGAGGACGATGATCTTCCCAAACATACTTCCCATTCCTACTTTCAATGATGCAAGCATTCATGAGCAAGAAAAGTACAAACAGTGTGGATGCAAATAGAATCAATTTACATTCAAGGGCTGCATTTGCTGCAAGTGCCCAAGGCTATGAACAAGGATTTATGCTTGTATTTCTCCACCACAAGGTTACGCTACATTTTTAGTGAGAAAAGAACGGGAAAATACAAACCTGTCCATTCTGCAGAGAAACGGTAAATCCAACACGGTGCCACTATGGCAAGCATCAATGATGGCATGAAGCTTAACACCATGGGAAAGAGGCTTGACAATTATTTCATTGATCTCATCATCAACGATCATTCCTTGAGTTTCAAAGTCTGTTGGACAAAGTGTTTCATCATAACCATCCAACTCATCTCCATTTTGATCCTTCTGCTGCGAACCATGACCGGAAAAATGAAACACTAATGAATCTCCAGGCTGACATCCTTGCACAAGCCATGACAATGCCAGTCTCATGTTGGATTTCGTTGGCTGCCTATAAGGATCAGTTTCTTCCTCTGCAAATTGATTATTAATCAGCATGAATAGTGATATCATCACAAAAAACTCCATGTTCCTTAAGCACTGGACGCGTTGGTCAAACTTAAACCTGAAATAACTCGAGTTTTTTCAGAACTTCTACTCGGCCGATTATAATCACAATTGCTTTAGCTACACAGGATTAGCACTGCTAGCAAAATGAACAGTGGGAGTCATATGCATATATTTGGAAGTTTATGATATGCTAAAAACAATCCAAAATAACTGAAATTAAGCTATCGATCCAGACAACACCAAGAAAGTGAAATCCAGAAAAGTCAATAATTAATTGGCGCGAAAATTTTTGTCAGCGATGTGAATCCATTATATGCCATTTGTGATGGAACCAATAATTTCAAGAAATAAAACATTCCAAGATGCTATATTAAAGCAGAGTTAATTAATAATTAATCAATTACCAAGATATTATAAATCAAACTATCAAGAAAGAAACACAAGAATGGAAGTAAATTTCGGAAAATTCTTACCAGTGAGAACGATGATGGAGGATTCAGGGAAGTTGAACCTATTAACCAACAAATACTTCATGCACACAACATCATTAATGCTCCCTTTGAGTTCATTCTTAGTATTCTTATAAGACACCCCACAAATAACAGCACGCTTTGTGCCATGGACAGCAGGTGGTGGACCAGGAGGTGCATGATTGTATGGTGATGGTCCTGATGGAACCACTTGAGAAGGATGATGTGGGGGGTGGTCATGGTCGTCTTGGCCTGATGAGGAGTAAGATAGAGCAGGCGGTGGAGGGGAAGAGCGAGAATCAGCTGCGAGGGTGGTGTCATGGCAGATAGCACAGCAGATGGAGTTGGCTCCTGGTGGAAGCTGCAAAGGGCTGCTGCAGTTTGAACAATTGAGTGACATGTACACGGTGGTCATTGTCTCTGAGAGACACAGCAATAGGATGAATGGTTGTGCTATGATTAATGTAATGTTGATGATAAAAGTCAAGCAAGCCTTCAAGGGATTTGGAAGGTGAGATGGAGGAGAGGGGCTTACGGGGAGGGTAGATGAAGTGGAAGGTGAGAATGAAAACTTTGACTTCCATGTACGGCTGGAAACGTGTGTTTCGTATAATGAAATTGTTAGCCATACTTAAATGACTTGCTATCTTCTTAATCATCATACTTCAATGGTTTTGATAGTATTTTATCTGGGAAAAGATGATTTTAATATTATAGTATGAGTTGATTAATTCATAAAGAAAGGGATTATAAAATTAATTTAAGTTTACTATTATTATACATGGGAAGGCTTTTTTCTTGGATGTTGAACGTTGAAGAATATCCCAATCATGAAAATTAAATAAAAATAAAAACAAGAGAAATTAGTAAAGTGGTTTTGGAACTCTGATTTGTCCATCCGGTTTTTGTAATAGTTCAAATTGTCCATCCAGTTTTTGTAATAGTTGTTTCTATTTGTGTGCAAGTGGTAATTTTTTAAAGTATTTTTTAATTAAATATATATATATATATAATTTTTATATTAGTAAAAAAGTTTCAAAAATATTAAAAAATTAATTTTAAGTAATTTTTAACTTTAAAATGTATTAAAATGATATTTTTATTTTATTTTTTAAAGGTTACTTTTCTATTAATATATTAAAATGATTTAAAAATATTAAAAAATAATTTGAAACAGTTTTTTTAAAAAACTTTTAATAAAAAATATGTTAAAATTCAATTTCAGATACCCTTGATGTGCTATCATGGTTAGGCAACCGTTGAAGTAATTATTAAACATAACTTGATTAGATGGTTTATCATGGTGATATAAGATGATAACTTTTCTTTTGACTATGATTAAATTTTAAATTAAATTAAATTAAAATTAAATTTATTTCATCATGTTAATACGGTGGATGTACAAAATATTTTGTGGTTAAATTCTGATTTGATTTTTAAAAAAAAATCAAGATAATATTATTTTATTTTATTTGTTTTTAATATTAAAATGATAGATATTTTAGATTATTATAAGTTGATCCTTAATTTATAATTCAAGTTATGAGCTTGACCAAGTTTAATAACTTTTTTTAAATATATTATTATTTAATTATATAATAATAAAAATAAATATTAAAAAAAAGCAACAAATAAGGTTATAAAGGAGAAACATATTTTTTTGCAGATATATGTAACTTTTTTTGTTAATAAAATAGTTATTTTTTAAGAAACGTAGTTTATTGAATAAAAAGCAACAAAAAGAAAAAAAACTATAACAATATGAATTAAAAAGGAAAAATTATAAATTTTGATTCACATATTTTTTTTATTTTAACAAAAAGCATTTTTTTTAAGTGAGAATTATTGTTTTTAAACCAAAAACTTGTTATGATTATGAAAGAAAAATTTAATTAAAAAATTCTTGAATTGATTATTTTTACGCAACTATATGATATGAAAAAAAAGATGAAAATAATAAATTTAAAAAAATTATATTAAAAAGCTTTTAAATAAAAAATAAATATTTTATTGTCATTTAATATTAATGAGCAATTGATTTTAAAAATCTTACCTGTCATCTTAATACATAATTATTTATAAAATAATATATAATATCATATTTAAAAATATCATAAATAAAATGTTGATCTAACAGTTAAAATATTGTTATATTTTTATAAGAATAAAAACGCAAGTTCAATTTTCATAAAACATACTTATTAGAAGGGGCAACTATAAATCCTAAATAAAACTAATCTTATCATTTAAAAAAAGTGAGGATATCTCGTAAGAATAAAAAATATATTAAAAAAAGAATCAATCTTCTTTAAAATAATGATAAAAAAAATATTAAAGAAAGAATCAATTTTCTTTAGAATAATGATATAATGTTTTAGTAGCATTACATCTTTATAATAATAATAATAATAAGAATAATAAAGATGTATTAAAAATCTCTATCATTTAAGTTTGATGAATCTTGTTCAATCTCACTGTTTGTTAAATATCAATAATAAAGATTTTTTTATTTTATTTTTTACTTCAAAACTTTTGGTTTTTTTTAGCATTGAAACCACGGCGTAGGTACGTCGTGCTTTATAGGATCATTTCATAGATTTTCCGTCAATCAGAAAAAAGATCCATTCATGCACTTCTATATGAATTGATTATTCGATGTTGAATTATTCAGATATGTGGACTGAAGGCGGCGTCACAAGGAGATAGCAAGTGGCCACGGCGACGCGATTATAGCGTTCAAAACCATCTACGCGTGTTGAAGCACCCTTCCATGACTCAAATGGGGGGAACAAAAGATCATGAACACAGATTCTCAGGTCTGGCGGTTTTCCAAGTCCTTAGCCCCAAAGTTGATATTACTGGAAAAATTATTCTTGTAGTACTTGATGGATAAGATATATCATCTCTGTGACTCTCCAAGTCGCATTACTTGATGAATTCAACATTCTTGGATGGATAGGAACTGCCTAGCAGAGCTGTAACTTGAGAATGATTTAGTGTGCTTGAATTATATAATTCCATGTTTTCCATGCCGATGCCTGGATATTCATGGAACAAGTTTGTAGTCTGTCCTGCTGAAGCTGACCTCCATATCACCTTCAAAGAAAAAATGAAGGATATGCAGAGCCTCGAAACTTCCTGCATATTTTGACTGCAAAACATTCTAAAGTTAATCGGTCTCAGAATCATCACCTATCCCATCCACGAAAACCTTGGCAGGGTTTTTTGTCTATAAAGTTCCTCCTTTGTCTTTCTTGCTTCTTCTATTTCTCTCTCGGCAGCTCGAGCCTTTGCAACTTCAAGTCTCGCACTAACTACATCCCATGACACAAGCTTCTCCATGGAAGTTGATGTGTGATCAGGTCGTCGATTCTAAGTGAAGAAACAATACATAATCACTAATCAGGTGCTTTAATGATGAGTCCAATAAACAAGGGAAAAACTTTTGAGGTGGAAAGCAAACTTTTAACTAGTGATTTATTACACCGAATCTGAAAGTCCAGGTAGTATGCATACTGTTGAAACCAAGCAGAAATCCAATGCCAAATCAGTAATCAGAAAAGTTTAAGACTATTCTCAAAAAAATCAATTTGTCAATTAATGAATAAACAGCAAAGTTGTTGAATACCTCCCAAGCATCAATTGTTAGGAGTGGCTGCATAAAACAAGCAACAGCATCAGGTGAATGAACCAACTCATAAATCATAATTTATTGGCAATATTTCCTTTTACATGATCCATATCATCTTATATTTCTGCAAATGAAACAAAATCAGGAAACTGAGTCATCAAACAAGGGGGTTTTACTGCACTGGGACTCTTGACCACTACAAGCTTTTTATCGTCCTCCGATGGACGAGGATTTACAGCATTTCCAGCATCTAAGTCTATTCTCCTTGTCTAGAGAGAACAGCGGACACGATATATTACTCTTATTTTCACTAGTACATGCAATCAAATTATTATAATTCAAGAGAATCAAAAGAAGGAAATGCAGTCGTTGGCAGGGGGAAAGATCACTAACAAACAAGCCAAGCCCATCCATAACCAAACTGAGCAGCTGCAGCCAACTTGAACTCTTGCACATATCTATCAAAAGAACCAAAATCTCTTTCAATTAATTGAAGAAGTTCATCAATGCCTTTCCTCCACATATCTATCAAAAGAACCAAAATCTCTTTCAATTAATTGAAGAAGTTCCACCGATGCCTTTCCTCCACCTCCCGGTTTCATGGATTCCAAAAAGAATTCATAGTTCCATGCCTATCCAGATTAAAAAAACATGATAAACAAAACAACGCTTCGGAAAACAAAAATGTATGACTCCAAAAATGTAAACTTGTATGCATAGGAGACTTTATTATACCTGTGCAGCATTGTTGAAAGCAGGAAGTGGATCGCCCTTGTTGTATGTAACGAGCACAACATCATCTAAGGACATGTCATCTCGTTCTGTTCCGTCAATTTGCTTGTTTACGTTATCCACATAAGCCCTGTGATGCTTTCCCCCCGGTGATACTCAAATGTGTCCTTGCTCATATGCGGCTCTAAATCATCCTGTCATATATAAGAAACCCATGCCCGTTATTTTACGCATTGCCAAGTAACTTAATTTCTTGGAAAAAGATATTGCTTTGTTTCAAATCTTACCATGGGACATGGAGGAGGTTTCAGCTCAAATGTAGCTGTAACTGTCAAAGCATCAGCCTTTCCGGTACATTGCCTCTGCAACACAGAAAATCAGTTCAAAGTTAAGTCCCTACATAATTTGCTAAATTAATAAGCATTTTGTCGAACTCCACAAGTGCACACATAGTGTTGCTAATCACATCAGCACCAAAAGTTCTGACTGACTGAACGTGTAACACTGGCAACCCTGACAATGCAGACATTGTCGTTATGTGTGCCTTAAAATCAGAGAAACAAAAGTGCAGAAGCTTTCTGGCAGGGAAACTAAACTAACTTTGTCCATTGCGGCACACCAGTTGCTGTAAGACCTCATATGCAAGAAAACACTGAGTCGAATGAAGAAAGAAAAAAGAGAGTGAAGGTAAGAAAAACATTGGGTTGCATCAATTTGGGACCTTGGCTTGGAAATAGTGAGCATGCTAGTGGATTATCTATAGCAGCTGCTGCTGCTGCAACCATTTTTGTCTGCAGGTTCTCTTTACTCGAAGTTTTGAACTTAGGAGAGTTGTTGCCTTGTACTTTACCGTAGTTTGATACTAGAAACGCAAATATGGTTTTCAAAAATATTGGAGAAGCTTGGATACGGATCCTTGATTTTGCCACAGCAACAGTGTGGAAGTTAGGTCTGTGCCCTTGATTTTGCCGTGTAAGATTGGAATTGTGTAGAACTTAAGTACTAATCAGCTATTAGGAAACTACTTATTTTGATTATTTTTTTCCCGCTTACATCCTCAATTTGATTTTTGTCTGTGAAGATATGTCACAGAAGTTCACAGATTTTCCAGCAAACATCATTATCTTAGTTAGAACACAAATGGAAGGTAGTTTTGCAGATTGGAACTTAATTGATTGTATATCAGAAGTGAACTTAGACAAGGACTGAGGAAAAAGCTGAGTGAGTTCTCTTCATGAATTGTGGAAAAATGAGGCCTCAGTAGACTGTTGTTGGATTCTGAAACACCAACTTATTAACAGACCGATCTCTCAGGTTCATTCAGGAAAGCCTTCAAGGAAAATCCAACTATGCCCAGACTCTTTTTTTAGGGACAAGGTCAGATGTCTTAATCTCATCAATCTTGGCCGCAACAATGAAATCATTCAAACTCAAGCCACCTGCGGTTCGAACAGAAAACTTTTAAATTTCAAGTGCTATCAAAGAGATCATTTGGTTCAGGTAGCATGTTGAGTACAAGAAAATTCAATATTTAGCCTTCAAGGTGAAAAACATTGGAGTTCAGAGAGGAAGTTGTGAACTTGAAAGCTTACCAAGGGGTGCAGTCCATAGTTCAGCTCTAACTTGATTGGGCTGTTCCAAGTGCACATTTGGGAAATGGCCACATGATTCTGTAGCTTTGTAAATTCTATTGACAAGCTCAACCCCACATTTAAAATCTCTCAACTTCCACAAGCATTGCAGTTTCAGTCCACTTTCTTCATCCAGGAGCCTCCAGCCTAGAACCTACAAATGAAAATCTTTTCCTTTAAGCAAAAGCACATTGAAGTTTTGGCAGTTGGAAGCTGGACATGAAACTCTCAGAATTTACTTCTATGTCTATGCAAATGAAAAAAACAATGCTGAATATGCTACCTTTGCTTTTGTCTGTCAGTATCCAAAATGAAACAGAAGCAAATGCACTAGAATGTTAAAAAAGCTAGACGAGAGAAAAATATTGGATCGGAAGTTTCTTCTTTTATCGGGTTCATAATGTGAGCACCTTTTTTTTGTTATTTCTACGTGGTAGCATAGAATATTTGATAAATATTATAGAATTCAAATATGCTAGGAACTTCACTTATCAAAGCATTTCAACATGATCTATCGCAAGAGAAGAGTTGCCTCTTGATAATGATTTTCTCTTGGAATCACATACTGCCAATTAGTTTTTCCGAGTTCAGGAAAATGAAAATGAAAATGTTACATAGAAGCTCGAAAATAGTATACTTTTTATCTGCTAAGAAAAAAACTGAGAGTTCTATTAAGAACATGAAAAAGAAAACCAACCATGGAAACAAACAATTTGTGCAAGTGCGCAGAACAAGCAGTTCATTCCAGAACCAAGATGCTAAGTAGAAGAATAAAAAAGCCGGCAACACAAAATGCAGGCAAAGATTGGTCCAAAAGAATTGCTGATTCGCAGCATCAAAGATTCAATCGACTCCTACAGTCTGCAAATAAATGTAGCACTGGAACTTGCAATTTCTAAAGGTTCAAACTTTAAGTTCCATTAGAAATAATGAATCCAGCTTGAAAAGAACAAAACCAAATGAGTATTCTTCATCTTCCATCTCTTCAGTATCTACTAATTAGCATACATG
This sequence comes from Populus euphratica, assembly GCF_000495115.2. Classification (NCBI taxonomy): domain Eukaryota; kingdom Viridiplantae; phylum Streptophyta; class Magnoliopsida; order Malpighiales; family Salicaceae; genus Populus; species Populus euphratica. The sequence continues at coordinate 119,876 of NW_011500126.1, forward strand.
AAGCAATTTTAACTACTACACCAACTACACCACCACAAAACTATCATTTACGAGTCCAATTCAACATCTATCAACTAGCACAGAGGGTAAGCAAACTTATACAAACTACAACTGATAAGACATGCTGTACATAGCAAACCTCAAACTTAAAACAGAAAACAGGGGCAAAGCAATCCGTATGGGGACATGAAATTTACCTTCTTTAACAGTTTTTGAGCATCATCTTTAGACATGGGATCTTGCAAAGGAGATATAGGAGTACACTCTTGCTGAGAAAGAGAAAGAGCAGAAACAGTAGGAATGAGAATCTTATGTTCAGTATCAACATTTCCTAACACCTTCTCAGCAAACCCACTTTCTATTTCAGCAGGAAAAGGGTCTCTAGCACCAAATTCACCTAACTTGTCGCCAGCTCCCATAGCTTGGACTCTCAAAGTGGGAGTTATAGTGGGAGTCAAGATGGAGACTTTGAAGTGGCGGTGGTTGTGTGGAGGATAGGATTTAGGGGGTGGGAGGGAGAAGGGGAAGCGAGTGGTGGTTGTGGCGGCGGTACCCATGGTGGTTTACTGTGACCGGTGGTGATAACGGGAGCGAAGTTCAAGGATGGTTGTCTTTGTCTTGCTGTGTTTATCCGGTGGTTAGCAGGGGGTTTTGGACCAGACGTTTTTCGTAAGGACCGTTCGGTTACCGGTGGCTGAGGTGAAGTGCCACGTCTTCTTGATGACATGGACTCCAATGTCAAACGGCTTGCCGTTTCAGTAAAAGAAGACGACGTCGGTTTTTGTGAGCTAAAAGGGCTATTTTCCTAGGGTTTGCAAGTAATTCATTTATCTAAAAATAACATATCAAAACATTTTTGTATCAATAAATCTCAAAACAAGAATTCATATCAAAATAACCTACATATCTAACTATCACTTCACACCTTTAATTAATTTAAAAATATTTTGATAAATTAAAAAAAAACACTTTATCAAAGCTATAAATATATTTTATACATATATAAATATTATAATATGTAAAACTCGACCCATCCTACTAGATTAACCCTGAACTAAAGCAACATATAGCCTTGATTGGGCTATACAAAGAAAAAAAAAGAACTATAATTAGTTTAATCAAATTCAGTGGCTTTCAAATTAACTCTAAATTTAATATAAGTTGTTTTTAAAAAAAATCAAAGTTGAAATCGATTTGGTTAAACTCAATAACTTTTTAGGTGTACTTAAAATCAAAGTGAAAACGACTTATTTTTTTAATAAATGTCATTTTGTATTAAGGATAAAAATCCTCCTTTTTCTTTTCTTTTCTTATTCTTAATTGATTATTTATTTTTTCATTGATCTTATATTCATTATTACCTTAACAGTCACCAATTACTTTGTTATAACCTGTAATAACTCTAAAATTTATATTCAAAATAAAAAATAACTCAGTTAAAATTAGTATAATTTTTATTTTCTTTGTAATAAAGAATGACTTTTATTATAATCAGTGATTTGCTCCCTTCTCCACAGTAAATCCACTAGCCTTCCCTACCGACGACGACAGTCACCACGACTCTTTATATGATGAGGAAATTACAGAATTAAATGGAATCAAATATTATGGGATTGGGTTTGGATTGATAATTATGTGTTAGAGGTGGTGTTGTGTATTTCTCTATAGTAATTTTGCTATATTTTTTAAAGTTTATTAGTTATATGAATTATGTTTTATCGTAAATCAAATATTTTTATTTTTTATAAAAAAAATATATATACAAGTTTTTTAATTTTTTTTTTATAGTTCAAAAAATCTGAGCGCAAATTAAAAAGTTTATGTATATTTATAATCAAATAAATCGAGAATTATGAGTGCCAATAAATAAATAAAAAATCATTAATGATACCTAAAAATAAAACTTGAATAATCAAGAGACAGATATAGATCATGATATTTAATCTTAAAAGATGGGATATTTATCCATTTATGTTTGCTAAATTCTATTTATTATAATATTTTTTTATTCAATCAAACGATAATAAAAATAGATAAACACATTAAATTAATTGAATGAAAGAAAATAATTATGCAAAACTACACATATTAGAAATATTATATGAAAATAAATATTTTTTATTTAAAAAAATATAGTTCATCTATACAAAAGATAAAAACAAAAAAAAATTATAGATGAATCAGAAAAATCTCTTTAAAAATTAAATGCATAATAATAAAAATAACCATTATCTACAAAAAGCTCTTTAAACAAAACAAAAGAGAGAATGAGTATTAATATAAATATAAATAATTTTTTAAAAAAATATATAAAAAAACATTAATTTTAAAAAAGTAGGTACTATTAGGCTTAGCCAACTTGCTTGGCCTATTTTATTAAAACCCATATGATTAGGCTTTTATTTTTCTTTGGTTGCATCTAGTTTTTTTGAAAAAAAATTAAACGACGCATCATTTGATCTTGCCTAGATTCCGGTTACTAGTGACTAAAAAATAAAGACTAAAGTTTTTTTATCCAAAACTTATTTTTCAATTTATTTGGACTTAAAACATTTTAAGAACTATGATGAATCTATTCGTGAGCTCAAAAAAACCAACATATCATCACAAAAATCAAAATCAACCTAAATTCATATTTATTTTTCACAAACTTTAAAGGAAAACAAAGCATTTGATATGAATTCCCATCATCAAAAGAAATCATTCAACATTAATATTGTCTATTTTACTGGTTTAAATTGGTATTAACGACATGTTTCTTTTTCTATTGTCATAATTCAAGGACCTCTGTCTTCTCTCTTAACCAAGAACTAAAAAAAAAAAAAACATTTGTACTGAAATTGAATTTAAAAAATATTGAGGTGCTGAAATTGTATAATTTGCATTAATTTTTAAGTTTGAAGACCAAAACGCATCTTTTTCTAAACTTATTGCACACCACTTATTTTTAGCATATTTTTCATTTAGGTTTATTTTCTTTTAATTCGATCATTTCATAAAAAATTAAAATTAATTAGTTTTCAACTAGGATTAAATTGCCGAAAAAAAGTTATACATCAAATTTTTTTTAAAAAAATTGTACAATCCATCTATAGTATATATATAAAAGGTAAACATTGAGATCATACATGCTAATAAATTCATGCCTTTTAGTTTTATAATTATAATAATAATTAGAAAAATTCACATTTTTTCTATATAAAAAAAAGCTCATCGTCTAATTTTTTAAAAAATAAAAAAAGTTAAAACTCAAGTTATTGTAGTAAAAAATTTGATTGTAACTCATTGAATTGTTCATTAAAATAATATTATTTTAATTTTTTTAAAATAAAATTAACTACCTATTCTAGTCAAAACTCTAAATCCAAATCTTGAATGATACCTGCTTCAAAAACTACGCACATCAGTGCTTAGTCACGGACCGATCCAATGAGATCACAATCTGGTAGTAACATGGCGGTCCAAAATACGGTGGGGCCTCGGGCTGTCATGCTTAAGTTTGTTTTAAAAGCGAAAAGCAGAGAGGTGCCCCATCTGTTGATGGATGCTGTAACCTTCTTAAAAACCATCTTGTAATCTAATGGTTTGTTTTACTGCTACTCTCCACTCGTGTGCAAAAAACATGACCAACCATTTGATTCTGCTGACAATAATTTCATTTTCCTTTCCCTCTGTCAGGAACTGTGTGAGAATTTACAAAATGATTTAGAAATGCCAAGAAGAAGAGATAGAACATATCAAAAACTTGCTGGTAAGAAAAATGCAATCTTCAAGAAATGGGAACAAAAGGGCAATTTTTAATTTTAGTATCTGAAGTTTTGATTATTTGTAGCAGTTATGATAAACATAAAATTTGTATGTGAACAGTTGAAGTCCTCTGGAAGTTGGGAGGAGCAAGAACATGGTCCTTGTTCCAACCATATCCTAGGTAGATACATGTTAAAGGCAGTAATATTTATGTTTTCGATTATTAATTTGCTCACTTTTAATTTGCAGCTGTGAAAATGGATATTACGATGGATTCTGAAGAGGTTGTCGGCAGCCATCCTAATGGAGAAGCGGATCAAGAGGCTCGAAATGCTTCGACAACATGGTAATGTAAATGAATCTCATCTCCAATATGATTGATCTCTGATTATGGTTAAGCTATTAAATAAAGACAGTGAGATTTGAACCCTAGCTATTTAGTAAGCTTTATTATTTTGTTTAAAAAACATTAACTCAGGAACTGTACATATGACTTCCTCGAACATATCATATAGTTTCATGTCAATTTCTTCTCTGGTTACAGGGAGAACGGTTTTGAATACACATCAAATGGTTCGCTAGCAGTTAACTGTGGTTCCTGCAGAAAGATTTTAACATCACCAATCAGCATAAGCAAATGCAGATCAAAAAATGAGAGCAGAAATAATGAAAGTGATGTAAGAGCACATACAGACAAACATGATTAGAAAATTTATGTCACCACAGCTTTTGCAATGGTGATATGTGCGGAATAAAACAGAAAAAAGTTAATGATGAAAAAACATACCTGTGTGATCCCTCCGCTGAAATTCCCCCCGGCTAATAGCATTGAGATAAGTGTTGTTACAATACCACCACCAAACTCACTGGTCGTCTTACGGATGGTAGCCCGCATTGCATTTAGCATGCTGCCGTATGTAGTTCCATGTCCGCGCTCGATTGCTTGGATGAACGAATAAGTCATTACACCAGTTGAAGTGATCTTTGATAGAGCCTGTCCATATAGATTCAGATTGAATAAGTGCATTGCTGTTGTGAATGAGAAAATCCATTCTTGATTTCTAGATTATAAAGTTTGACATGGATGCTTAATTATGGAAGTACCGAAGTGTCTGCAGAGGTTTGATCATCATCGCAGCCACTGAAGGAGATCACTTCCCCACCACTTGTCCCTTTCCATACTCCTGATCGAGGGCGATGATCTTCCCAAACATACTTCCCGCTCCTATTTTCATCAATGTAAGCATTTATGAGCAAGAAAATTACAATACTTGGATAGAGAGGATGCAAATATAATCGATTTCCATTCAAAGCCAGCATTTCCTGCAAGGTGCCAAAGGCTAAGAACACGGGTTTATCCTTGTATTTCTCCACTGGAAGGTTATGATACGTTTTTAGTGAGAAAAGAATGGGAAAGGACATACCTATCCATTCTGCAGAGAAACGGTAAATCCATCGCGGTGCCACTATGGCAAGCATCAATGATGGCATGAAGCTTAACACCATGGGAAATAGGCTTGACAATTAGTGCATTGATCTCATCATCAACAATCATTCCTTGAGTTTCAAAATCTGTTGGACAAAGTGTTTCATCATATCCATCCAACTCATCTCCATTGTAATCCTTCTGCTGCGAACCATGACCGGAAAAATGAAACACTAATGAATCTCCAGGCTGACATCCTTGTACGAGCCATGACAATGCCTTTCTCATGTTGGATTTCGTTGGCCGCCTATAAGGATCAGTCTCTTCCTCTGCAAATTGATTATTAATCAGCATGAATTGTGATATAATCACAGAAAACTCCATGTGCCTTGAGCATTGAACACATTTGTCAAAGTTAAACTTGCAATAACTCTTAATTTGTTTTAGAATTTCTACTCGGCTGATTAGATCTGATTATAGGAATGTATCAAATTGAAATTCGGGATAACAATACACAAACAAACATATCTTTCATTCCAAAATCAACCAGACATAAAAACACGAGAGCATCCCCCCTGATTATGAAAGCTAAGACATTAAAATATGTACTAATTCAACCAAACAGAGTAAATGACTTTGTAAAGAGAACTTTTATTCAACAAAAAAACCTAAATTATGAGGGTATAAATCACTAATTAATTAATTACCAAAACATTATATATGCGGATTAAAGACGGTATAAATCAAACTATCAAGAATCTTTCAAGAAACACAAGAACGGAAATAAATTTTTGAAAATTCTTACCAGTGAGCATGATGATGGAAGATTCAGGGAAGTTGAACCTATTAACCAACAAATACTTCATGCACATGGCATCATTAAAGCACCCTTTGAGTTCATTCTTAGTATTCTTATAAGACACCGCACAAATCACAGCACGCTTTGTGCCATGGACAGCAGGTGGTGGTCCAGGAGGCGCACGACTGAATGGTGATGGAACCACTTGAAAAGGATGCTGTGGGGGAGGGTAATGTTGGTATTGGCTCGAGGATGAGTAAGATAGAGCAGGCGGTGGTGGGGCAGAGCGAGGATCAACTATGTAGGTGATGGCACGGCAGATAGCACAGCAGATGGAGCTGGAGTTGTCTCCTGGTGGAAGCTGCAAAGGGGTGTGGCAGTTTGAACAGTTGACTAACATGTACATGCCGGTTAGTGTCTCTGAGAGACGCAGAAATGTCAGAACTCAAAAATTTATGAGAAGGGATTTTTGGCAATAGTATGATTAATTAATTTAATGCTCATGATATAAGGCAAAGTTGGTAAGAGGTTTGGAAGGTGAGAAGGAAGGAGAGGGGCTCGTCGGGGAGGGCAAAACGTGGAGAAGGTGGGGATGATAACTTTGACTTCCATGTGCAGTTCATTGCGACGCAAACAAGTTGGTCAGTAAACAATGATTGGCCAAAAACAGAAGTTGTGTGTGAGGTTTTCTATAATAAAATTCGAAGCCGTGTTTCAATGACTTGTTATCTTTTTTAATTTTCAATCATCATACTTTAATGGTTTTAATAGTATTTTATCAGAAAACATGATTTTAATATTATAGTTTGAGTTGATTAATTGATAAAGAAAGGGATTATAAAATTAATCAAGTGCACTACTACACTGTACATTGATAGGCTTGTTTCTTGCATGTTGCCCGTTGAAGAATACCCTAATCATGAAAACTAGAGGAAAAAAAAATGGTAAATGGCTCGGGAACATTGATTTCACCATCTAATTTTTTAAAAAGTCTAATTATGTTCAATAATATAATATAATTATTACAAGATATTTTTTAAAGTATTTTTTATTTATTAAAATAATATTTTTATTTTTAAAAATTATTTTTAATATTAATACATTAAAATAATAAAAAATAATTTTCTTTTTAAATACCATTGAAAATACGCAAAGTAAAACTTTAAACAGGCAAGCACTAGGGTTTGAATATTCCATTTGCACTCAGGTGGTGGGCTTCCGGGAAAAGAACAAGCACATTAATCTACATATGATATGTGTCTTTATGCTGAGAATTTGACAAGTAATCAATGTGAATGAGCATTTTTACGATTAGGAATTCTTGTTCTGGGTGTGAAAAGCATGCAGATGCAAGTTTTGAACAACCTTTTTCGGTCCAATCAACAATAATTCTAAAAAGTTACGATGATGTTTTCATCGATTAAAACAAAGGGTGACCGGTAGGAATCTATATTATATAATAAAATTATACTAAAAAATAATATAAATTATATTTTAAAATTTTAAATTAGTAGGTTAAATTATTTTTTTAATATAATATTAAAATTTTGATAGTCAAATAATCACGAATTTAAATTTTAATATTTTTATTTATTTGATAAAAATAAATATAAATTAATATGAATTTATACAAATTTAAAATATAAAAATTTTTTGTTTTAAGAAGTATGTTAGATAATAATATAAATTATATTTTAAGATATTACTTAACAGCCATATAATTTAAAGCCATATAATTTAAAACAGCCATATAATTTAAAAGTAATGTTGTGATTATAATATATGAATTATTTAGTTGTCAATATATTTAAGTTGTTGTTAATAAAATTTTAAGATTGATTAAAAAAATTAAATGCACACTGGATCCATCTTACTGCACGTATAAACAAATAATAATAGACAAATTAAAATATTGATATCAAGTTAAAAAAAAATACAAGAACGCATATTGGATCCATCTTACCACATATATATATATATAGACACACACAAAAAAAATAGAAAAACAAAAATGCTGATATTAATTTGAAAAAAAAATAGAGGGAAGTGTTTCAACGACTTACTTTCAATTATAATTTCTTGGCATATATATGTTTTTGTAAATTTCTTTTCTTAAACTTTGACATATATATGTTTTTGTAAATTTCTTTTCTTAAACTAATTATAAAAATCTCATATTATAAGTTTTAGTTCAAGGGATACATATATTGAATACATAAGAATTCACTTATTATAGTAGAATTAAAAAAATTAGATAATGTGAGGGTTAAGTTTATATAATCCAGTGGATTTGGTGGGTATAAAAACAATTAAAACAACCAATAAAATCATATTTTGATTAAAGTAAATATTAAAAAAAATATTACAATAATAATATCTTGAATTGATATAAATCAATTTTAATTTATTTGTGAAATCTATAACTCTGGATTAATAAATTCAAAATCAACCTAAATGACTACTGCCAAGGATTAGTCTGCTGATCCGGAAAGGGCCAGAAGAAACCTTATTAATAAAAAAACAATAAACATAGGCCTTTTCATGATCAGGTAAAACAAGAATACTATTCAATTATTTTACTTGTGGTATGAAAGGAAAGACAAGTCTACTGTACAGAAACAGCAAGATGTTTTTGCTTCATTGTTGTCGAACGTACGATTAGCGCCAAGATCACTGACTTGTCTGCTGCTATAGATGATTGGAAGAGATTCAAGCGGTCTGAGGTCAATGAGACATCAACGTTTGGAAATTCGAAGCATGAGTCATGTGCACATTCAAGGGGGAAAGACCTTATGTGATGACAAGGGGCGGCATTTTTGCAAGAATTGTTGCATTGAAGGCACTGTTGATTTCATTTTCAGAGGTGGGAAGCCCTTGTATTTTGTAACCTCCAAAATTAACTCTTACAAGCATTTGAATTCTTGAACATTTAAAGCTGGCCTGGAATTTATTATGGCAGGGAACGAACAAAAAGGTGCTAGCAGGCCAAGGATTAGCCGTGATAACTGCGCAAGCAAGACACAAGGAAGATGATACTCGATTTTCTTTAGTGCATTGCAAAGTAAACGGAATTAATGGGAAAGACCTCCGGTGGTGTTTGCTTGCACAGAGATAAGTAGTGTGGTCGATCCTGCTGGATCGTCCGATAATCTCCACCATGAACGAGACCGGTAATGGATTGATCTTGATTTCTTTTATATCAATTTGATTTCATAATTACCCAAGTTTTTTTTTATATATCTCTCCTCTATTCATATTTCAAAAAAAAAATCATCATTCCAAAATAGATACTGTCTGTTAATATTTAATGGTTAATTTATTTTTTTTTGTAAACTGATCAATTGGGAAACTCTTTTGCCTAGGATTAGATTGTTCTTAATCCAAGTATTAATCGATCTCACTAATTTTTGATGGATTAAGTAAATCTATGTTAGGTCATACATGCTAGGTAATTGGTAAGAAAAACTAGCAACTGTATATGTATGGAAAATATGGTTAATAAGGAGCACCCGCCGCCGCCGCCGCCGTGCATGGCTTACCATGTCTTATTTGGCAATTGCATTCAAGTCCAAGCCACTCTAAAAGTTTCCAATCTAAGTGCTAGTAATTAATTTTTGACAAGGAAATAATTATATCTAAGAATTAAATTTGTGACTTTTTTTGACTTGGATATTGATGAAATATTCAAATTCGAAAGGACATGAAGAAGTTTGGACTAATTAGCACTATTCATTTTAAAAATGGCTTGGGATGTTACATTTATGAACCATCTCCATGCAATGGTTTTTCGAGGAATGTTAAATAATTAACCTTAGTGAGTGGTGAACTCTCCCTTACAATACCCTAACCCTAGAACTGGCCGTGTTAAATTCAGCAAGCAGCTGACCCCTCAGCAAGGGAACTCTTTAAATTCTCTTGCCTATATTTAGGGTTCCAAATGGCTGCTGTTGTTCATTATTCTACTTATTAGAGCATAGAGGACATATAATAATATATAGGAAGCTAACTGAGTAGCGAGTCTGTCACATGTAAAAGTTTAAGTAGAAGAAAGAATGGATTGATTCTCTTTTGATGTACGGTTTCCCCATTGATGATAAAAGCTTTAGAACATAATTTTTTCTTTTTCGATTTGTAACATGATTTTTATATAATATATCTTTAGATGTATTGAGATATTAAAAGAGCGTGTTCGATCTTCTTTTACGTGTAGAAATTTAGAATACAAAAGAATGCTATCTTTTAATAATTTAATATATATTTTACATATAACTCATTTAGAGTTTATATAATAAATATATATAAAAACAAAAAAAAATATACAAGCTGCCCGATCATCTCCTTTAATTAGGTGATTTAAATAAATTGTTTGATTTATTTGAGTTATTGAGTTCCTTGATTTCTTCTTAATTTTCATTTATCTTGATTATTTCCTTAATTACTCAATAAATAGAAAAACACTATCTTTATCCCTATTCTAAAAGAATTAAATTTCAATATCCTATATTTTTTTAATTATTATAAATCATAATTCCTCATGGAGCATGTATCTTGAGGTAATATTATTCTAAATTTGGTGCTAGATGATGAACAGAAGGATAAGAATTGAATATTAATTCTTTTTTTTTATAGGGACACATAAAAGTTTTGAAAAAAATGTTATTCCATGAAAATATTTCACCGGAAAGAAAAACAGAAGAAGATGGGTACTTGCATTGCAGCTATTCAGTGTGCCATCACAGCAATTCTTCTTGTGTCCGCCACCGTTAGTTCCGATGATAAAAGTCCGATACCTGCCGATCCATCGAGCCTAAACAAATGGTTTCAAGACAATGTCAGGCCCCTGGCAGACCGTAAGGGCACCATAGATCCTGCCCTCTTGGCGGCCGAAGCCAAACCAAGAACCATCAAGGTTCGAAAAGATGGAAGTGGAGAATTCAAAACTTGAAGGATGCCATTAACAGCATTCCAACAGGGAATAAAGAACGAGTGATTGTGCATATTGGACCTGGAGAGTACATTGAAAAACTCAAAATTGAACGTGGAAAACCTTTTGTTACATTCTTGGGATCACCTGGTAACATGCCAACCTTGTCATTTGATGGCACGGCAAGACAATATGGAACTGTTTACAGTGCTACCTTGGAAGCTGAGGCTGATTACTTTGTAGCTGCTAATATCATTATTAAGGTGTGTTCATGTTTCATAAAATATTATCAATTTCCATTTCTTTTCACTACTTCACACATAGCCCGCCTGAAGTTTGAATGTTAATGAAGAAGGGAGCTTAAGGCCATCTTCATCATCATCGGTCACGCAAATTCCCACGTCTTAAAATGAAAATGTACTTTCGCATCTCACTAATTCTTTTCTCTTTTGGGGTTATTACATGTTGCCTTTTCTTTTCTATGGAATTGTTGGAACAGAATTCTGCGCCGAGGCCACAGGGGCAATTGAAAGGAGAACAAGCAGTTGCTCTGAGGATTTCTGGGGACAAGTCTGCGTTCTATAACTGCAGATTACTTGGATTTCAAGACACATTGTGTGATGACAAGGGACGGCATCTCTTCAAGGATTGTTATATTGAAGGCACCGTTGATTACATTTTTGGAAGCGGAAAGTCCTTGTATTTGGTAACCCTTAAAAAATTAACTCTCCGAATTAAATTCCATTTAAAAATTGATTGCGTTAATGTGAGTGGATAATAGTTCTTAAACCACGACCCTCCAACCTACGGGGTCTTTGTTTGTCGCCCTGCTGAAGTTTGAATGTTAGTATTGATGAAGGGAACTTAAGGCCATCTTGATCATCATAGAGCAGGCAAATTCCCACGTCTTAAAATCAAAATGTATTTTCGCAGCTCACTGATTCTTTTCTTTTTTGAGGTTATTTTATGTTGCCTTTTCTTTTCTATGGAATTGTTGGAACAGAATTCTGCGCCGAGGCCAAATGGGGAATTGAAAGGAGAACAAGCAGTTGCTCTGAGGATTTCTGGGGACAAGTCTGCGTTCTATAACTGCAGATTACTTGGATTTCAAGACACATTGTGTGATGACAAGGGACGGCATCTCTTCAAGGATTGTTATATTGAAGGCACCGTTGATTACATTTTTGGAAGTGGAAAGTCCTTGTATTTGGTAACCCTTAAAAAATTAACTCTCCGAATTAAATTCTATTTAAAAATTGATTGCGTTAATGTGGGTGGATAATAGTTCTTAAACCACGTCGACCCTCCAACCTACGGGGTCTTTGTTTGATTTTGAATAGCCCAGAGAGTTGACTTAGTTAAACCTGAGTGATTCCATGAGTCAACCAATACTTTAATCAGCACCTCTTTTATTTAAAAAGGTGTTGTTTTTATTTTTTTTTCACGAAAAAAACCTAATAAAACTTGTCAACTGGTCGATCCACGCACTGACAAGCTAAATCCGCTGACCCAAGCCCTAGTTTTGTTTGGGTGTACTTTTGAACTGCTTGGAGACTTAACCTGATTAAGTTTGGATAACTTGGTTGGTCAACGTATAAGCTGGTCAATATATGTTTAGTTTTGTTCAAAAAGACATTGTTTATATTTTAAAAAAAATTGTCAGAAACAATAGAGTTTCTTTAAATAAACTATACAGACCGTGTCAACTCATTGATTCACGTACTCACCCTTTTAATCCGTGTTCCAGGTGATGAACCGTTATGGTATGGATAGCAATTGATGTGCATACATGTGGTGTAATATATTGAATATCCTATTAAATGCAGGGAACAGAGTTACATGTGATTGGTGAAGAAAATGGGAATTTCATCACTGCCCATGCAAGAAACAGCGAGGCAGAAGATACTGGATTTTCGTTCGTGCATTGTAAAGTAGATGGCACTGGCGCCAAGGGGGCGTATTTGGGACGAGCATGGCAGGCGAGGCCACGAGTGGTCTTCTCGTACACTACCATGAGCGATGTTGTTAATCCTGAGGGATGGTCCAATAATTTCCACCCTGAACGAGACCAGTATGTATATTTAATCCATCTTCTATTTATAATTATCTTAAGCTCGTGTTTACTCTGTGAGGATATGGACCCCTAATGATTTAGATGAAATCAAGTTTACATTTTTTGAGAGTGGAATCATTAAGTTTTAGGGATTGAATGTTTTATTAATGTATACGAGCCATTACTGTCAGGACTGCTTTATTCGGAGAATACAAGTGCGAGGGGGAAGGAGCTAACCCCGCAGGCCGAGCTAAAGCGAGCAAGCAGCTAACACCTGATCAAGCAGCTCCCTTCATTTCTCTTGGCTTCATTGAAGGTTCCAAATGGGTGCTTCATCCTCCAAATTAATTCTGGATATAAATAAAATATCATTATCCTTAGGCAGATAGAAATAGAGATGCTGAATAATTGTTAACCATATATAGAGCAGTAAAATCCATCTGGTGGAAAAGTAAATCAATATGCAGAGAAACCAAATGAAGGAAATTGGGTTCTCTCGTGTTCATGTTCTTACAAATACCATAATATATATATATTAATCGACAAGGAGGAAGGCCAGGCTTGAAGACTAAATCGACTACAACAGCAACGTTGAGGTGGCTAACATGATCGCCTGAGCAGACATGAAAAATTGGAAGGTTGAGTCTCCCAAATGGAAGACTCGAATCTGTAACCTTTTGATTTGATGAGAGGCGAGATATCGAATGTGTAACTTTGCTGGTAATTTGGCCAAGTCTTTAATGGTTAGAGCCACAATTTTCTTAATACTATAAAAAAAACTTGTTATCATAATTTTATCTGCTTCGAATCAGTCCATGCCCTTTATTGTTTAGAAAATTCAATAAACCCATTAAACAACACGCCTTGTTCTTTAAGAACATAAACAGATGCTCCTTTTAGACCAAAATTGTATCAAGAAAACTAAGCACATGGCCATGAAACTAGGACGCAAAATCAAAAGGGAAATGGTGACAAGGAAGGAAAACATCTGGGGATGTAAAACCACCCCTGCAAGAAACATGTATTTTAGTTATCAATTCATAAACCAAAAGAAAAAATTGAGAGTTCCATGCAATGGAGAGGAAAGCCAAAAACAAATAAATCCTTGAAAAGAAAACCAAAGAAGCCTGCTAGATAATCCGTCTAAAATCTAAATTAGCTATTCACTTCCTTTTTTATTAACAAACCTCGAGATGCAGGATGTCAAAGTACAAAATCCAAATTGAGATACAAAAAAAGCAGAGGTTAAACATATAAAGGAAGCATGCGCGGATCCTCCTCAAACCAAAACAGAGCATGTCTAGCCTAAAATCATGCCAAATATTCTGTCATTAATTGTACATTTTGAAGCTGATTCTAAGGTTGAATTCCATAGCTGTATATTGTAACAGTAGCATAACTTTAGCCTCACAATTTACGTGCTTCCTAAATTAGCCTCTCAATCACTTTGTATATAACATACAACTTCTATCAATAAAGAGTGTGGAAAACCTTCATTGAAATCACGGCAATGTTTACTTCTCTACAAAACATGTGAAAACAACTCTAATTGTGTGTATTTTCCAATAAAAATGATTTGGTTGTCTAAGTTCTTATGATAAATTATCAAAAGCAAGATAAAGATATTGAAGAATAACTTGCTACATATATTGTGCGTATTTTCGAAAGCAATAAGAGATATGGATTGTACGCAAGCAGAACTTGTGGGATTTCATGTAGCCTTATAAATCTCAACAAATTTGTGGTAGTTAATTCTTATTGATCGAACCATTATTTTTTCAGGCCTGGTTTTTTTATCTAATAGAGGAAGTAATACAGCTGATGCAAAGACAGGTAAGGAAATTTGATGAACTCGCAGTGCAACGGAGTTGTTTTTTCCATTTCCCTGAAAGTTTCGGTTTTGACCCTATAAAGTGTACCCAAAAAAAGCTGTTCACTGCTTTCTGGAAAATTAAGGACGATTATCCTTTTTCTCTCCTAGGTGTTGTGTATGGTCCCACACCATGTGATGGTGGGACCATCACATTTATTGAGAAGAGAGGCAGCTGACCACTTTAAAATTAAATGGTTCGGGTACTGTAGCACAAGATTTAAAAAGAGAAGAGAGGAGAAGAAAATCAAGAGAGAAAAAGAGAAGAAAAGGCAGCAGAGTAGCCTTCATTCTTTCTTTGATTTCCAGCTCGTTCACCGTTGGATCGGGCTGAGATTTTGACAGAAGCTTCTAGACACGTTTATCTTCATTCTGAACGGTTGGATCGAAGATTGGTGGTGTGGAAGCTGGCCGTTTTGACAGAAAACGGGGCTGTCAGTTTTGTGAGTTTTTCTCAAATAATTCTCCTTTAATCTTGTTGTAATCCAAGAATAAGTTGTTCTTGATGATATATATGTTGTATCCCTTAGTTGAATCTGA
>NW_011500126.1:140337-170016 GCF_000495115.2 Populus euphratica
TCAGTTTTGTGAGTTTTTCTCAAATAATTCTCCTTTAATCTTGTTGTAATCCGAGAATAAGTTGTTCTTGATGATATATATGTTGTATCCCTTAGTTGAATCTGAGGAAGAATGATTGTGAACCCATTATTTGTTGATAGTGGAAGTTTTTAGGTGGACTACGGTCCCGTGGTTTTTCCCGCATCGGGTTTTCCACGTTAAAAATCTTGGTGTTGATTTTGTGATTATTTGCATTATTTTTCATCATTGTTTGATTCTGTTTTACTGCACAAAGAGGGAAAGAATTGGGACTTGTGAATTGTAATTGTATTCCGCTGAATTGATCCGGGTAAATTGGTGTCCGGTTGTTCCTAGTTTTCCCAACCCTAGGCTTGGCCAGAAAACTACTTCAAGAGTCCCTTTCTTACAGGTGATTGGTAATTATGATTAGTATACTATGAAGCTTAGGTCAGATTGCATGATTATATACATTTAACATCATTCATGGAGTGATAGAAATCTTATATTTTCAATGCTGAAACTCCACGCTTACATGTGATCTTTTTGCTGTGCTTGTAGCAGGGATGATATTATCATATCTTATATACATTTGACATTTTAGATATCTTCCCCAATTGGATTCCAGGCTGGTTCAATTGATAGATTCTTATGATCCATTATTGCAATACCTAGAGATAACACCAGATTGATTCGGGTGAACTGTGAACTGTGCAAAGTGGAGATGAAAAGTCTTAACTTATTTCAAGAGAAAACACCAGATTGATTATGTTTTCCATCCTATAAGTACCATGATGATGATGATTTATTCAATTCAGTAAATCAATACATAATAATGAAGAACGTTTATATGAAAGTTGACAAATTGCCAAGCATAAAATTAAAATCTGTCGACCTCTGAGAAACCTGACAGTTGATTCCTAAATCTGTGTTCTAAAATCTATATGTTGTGCTTGGGATAAATCTTGACTGGAAGGCCCTTGTTTGGGAAGGGCATGGGGTCACGTACGACTATCTCGTCTTCAACCATTGCAGTCCATTTGTAGTTTGTTATCAGATGATGAATTATCAACAACACTTCGGTTCGAGCAAATTCGGCACCAGGGCATACTCTTGGCCCTGCTCCGAAAGGAATATAGGTGTATGGAGGAACTGATGACTTTGAATTCGTGTCGAATCGTGACGGATTGAACTTTAGAGGGTCTTCAAAAACTTTATTGTCCAAATGTGTGCTAGTAGCTAACCAGAACACCTGAGATTGATCATAGATTAGGTCTTAAAACTAAGCTTCAGACGCAATGCCATTGCTAATATATAAAGAATAGGGTTATCGCCATACCTGCCATCCTTTTGGGATATCATAGCCGTTGAAAGTGGTGTCCCTCCAAGCATGCCTGAAGTTTCCAATGATTGGAGGTGTTAATCTCATGAGCTCTTGGGCCACATTCCATGTGTACCTCATCTTCTGGATTTCTCTCCAGCCAAGCTGCCCCTCACTTGCAATTGATCTGACTTTAGCAATTTCATTTTGCTCTATATATATACATTCAGAAATTTTACGATTAGATTTAGATTGTAATACTCATTAGACGTAATCAAATGTTTTGAGCTAATTAAAATGGTTCTCCTGGAGTTCAGTTACCTTCAAGCACCTTGTCGTAAACACTGGCATTTTTAGCTAGTTCCCTGACAATAAGGCTTAGAAGAACTGAAGTGGTGTCATGGCTTGCCATCATTAGAGCAATGAGATTGTTGATGATCTCCTCATCTGGCAAGGTTTTTCCATTGTCATCTCTCAGACTAAGCAAGCACAGGATAACATCATCATGAGAACCCATGCTTCCATCTTCCAATCCTCTCTTTCTTTCCGCGATCAGATTAGTAAACAGCTTGAAAATCCTGCCTCGAGCCTGGACTGCTTTTCGAAAGGTACTCCCTGGAAGATTCAGAGGAATTGACCACATACCTTTAACAGCAATTGTGAAGTCATTGAACAATTCATCTCTTTCCTTCGCTTCTGGTAATCCAAAAAGCAGACTCGCCGTAGCAATGAAACTAATCTTCTTCATTAGTAGTACTACTTGCACAGTCTCTTTATCATTTAGCTCCTGCAATTGGCAAAGTCACACAAGAAATTATCAAGACTTCTATTTATTTCTGTATTTGTAGTCTGTTTCAGGGCCATAATATTGAAGGGTTCTAATTACCATTACCTGCAATACTTGTTCCTTCACCAAAGAATCCATCTTGCTAACATATCTTTGGATGCACTCAGAATTTAAAAAGCTCATTATGGCACTTCTAACAAGCTTATGTGGAGATCCATAAAGATCAAAGATGTTGTTCTTTCCTAGTATGGCCAATGCAGAAGTTGCTAGCTTGGCAGCAATCCCATTATCGCGGCCGCTAAATATGAACCTATGACTAGCTTCACCAGTCATGACTACCACGTTTTCAGCCATGAGGGATGTCTTGAATACTGGTCCATACCTGATAGTACGCTCTTCAATCCATTTATCAACGTTGTTGTGTTTGTGGGCTCGATAGAAGCTTATTGACTCTCCAATGAAAGGAAGTCCTAATTTCCCTGGAGGAAGCTTCTTCCTCTGTATTAGTGAGAATCTATAGGTCCATATCACTGCCACAAGGGTTGTCAGGGTGGCTAGACTAATTACAGTTGCAGAAGAGAGCTTATCTAGGCCAAATACTGCTTCCATGACAATTATTAGTGTGAAGAAACTGATGGTGTGAGTGAATCATTCATTAAAAGAGTATTTATACACGCAGAGGTGCAAAAGCAAAACAAAATTAAGGCAAGATTTGATTACTGCAGAACAGAAAGCCCATGTCTTGTCTGTTTCAGCTGCCAGTGAAGACATATATGGGAATCCCTTCAGGAGGATTAAGTGGCCATGCTGAAAATTGAAAGGTATTCCTCAGTACTCGTAGATTTGTATGCAATGCTCAAATTCCTATTTTTGTCTTGGTTTTAGTGATTACCTTCTTTGTTTTTTGCAGGATGGAGCTTCTTGACATTGTTTGACCTCGCCAAAAAAAGACAAGAAAACAGTAAATTATTCTTTTGCTAAAAGCAAATATAATTATGAGAAGGGACTTTGATGCTATGTTTACATTTAATATTTTAATTAATTGCAAAAGTAAACTATAGAATTGAAAGCAATTTTTCTCATTTATATAATTGAATGCAATTTTGATGGACTCTTAAATGAATTAAATAATCTTTAAATTCTTTTGGTTTATCCATTTTGGTCTTCAGAATTTAGAGGGATATTAAATTCCAAGATCCTGGACTTTTAATTATATGGAAGTAATTTTTTTTATTATTTCACTGGTAAAAATAAAAAAAATCTTATTTTTATATATCAAGCTCCTCTTGTAACTTGCTTCCTCGACATTTCCACTCCCCTTCATCTCCTTCCCTCTCTGAAGGGGAAAGAGAATAGTTCGTTGGCTCTCTCAAGCTAGTTGAGCTTAGATTTTATAATTTATTTTCATGTGGGTCTCATTTCTTAACACATATTCAAATACTCCGATTTGTTAGTGTTTTCCGAATAAATATAGAAAAGATGTCAATATATTTTGTTGAAAAAATATAGGCAGTAACATAAAATAAATTTATTTTTAAAATATAAAAGACAAATACAAAAAAAAAACATAAACATGTTTAGTTGGAAAAAAAATAAAGATATAAATAAATTTATTTATGATGCAATTATAAATTAAGTTTTTATAGTTTCAAAATAGAAAGAACAAAAAGGTTTATCACCTCTGATTCATAGTTTTTAAACCCGGTTTGGTGGCTGACCCGGTCCAAGGCCTGGGTTCCGGGTTTTGACCGGGTCACCGGGTTTTGACCAGGTCGAACGGGTCGGCCGGGTCAATTTCTATTTTAAAAAAAATTCAAAACGACGTCGTTTTAATAAAAAAATAAATAAAAGTCAACGGGTTACCACCGGGTTTTTGACTGGGTTTTGCCGGGGTCGTCCGGGTTTTCGGGTCAACCCGCCGGGTCGGCCGAGTCATGCCGGGTCATAGCTTACCTTATTTTTTCATCAACCCGGTCCAGTTCCAGCCCCGGATCGGCCAGGTCCCGGGTTAACCCACCAGGTCAGGCCAGGTTTTAAAACTATGATCTGATTCTTTATCTCTCTTTTGTCTCAAAGTACAATAACCAAATACTTAGATTGAAGCCATGAATTGTGGCACAGTAATTTACAATGAATCAACACGTTTCTGTTTCCATGATGAACACCCACGTGTCCTTTATGTTGGAGCAAAGATCTCAACATAAAACTCTAATAGATAGGCATAAAATGTTCGTGATTATTTGTTTTCATTAAATGTATGCACTTTAGATGATAAAGTTAAAAATAGACTCGAATAAAACTTTAAGGCTGGATAATTAATTAATTAATTGATTTTAATAATTTATTTTATTTTTTCTAACTAAAATAGTTGATAATTTATACTCAGTTCTTAATATATCAAAATAACTTGCGGTTAATATCTATAAAA
The DNA here is from genome assembly GCF_000495115.2 of Populus euphratica. Lineage (NCBI taxonomy): Eukaryota > Viridiplantae > Streptophyta > Magnoliopsida > Malpighiales > Salicaceae > Populus > Populus euphratica. The sequence continues at coordinate 144,871 of NW_011500126.1, forward strand.
AAAAAAATTTGATGTGAAAATTCTGTAATACTTAAATAAATATCTTTTTAGAAAGAATGAACACAATAATATTATAGAAATAGATGTTTTATATATATATATATATATAGTAGAGAATAAAAATTGTTAGTTTTTTTTTTAAGGTATTATGATGTATTTATAGTTCATAAATTTTGTTCTTTTGTAAAAAAAAAAGTTTAAAATATAATTTTACTTTGATAGCATTTAATGAATAATAAATATTCGTTACATCTATATTAATGTTTGATGAGAATATAATGGGTCTTTGAAAGACTTTTATATACCTAAAAAAAGTATAGGAAGATTAAAGTTTAAAATGTTAAATATAATTAAACTTGTGAAAATTGAATTCTTTTCCAATATTAGATCCAATGTAAGTGGTTATTTTTTATTGACATGTTAAGAAAGGATGACGATTACCTTGAACTTAGTTAATTGTAAGTCTAAATGTATCGGACTTGACAGATCATCAAGTTTAAGTGAATTGAATTTCACATATTTATCAGATTTATATTACTTGAATTTAATTGACTATCAAATCTAAGTGTCGAGCTTGTCACACTACCAAATCTAAAAGGAGTTTGGGTTTGGCTAACATTAGACCCAATATTTCTAAAACTTGATAATATGTTTAATTACATTTGGGTTTGACTCTGGTGTGTTTAGAGCTTAGCTTATTGTCAAGCCTCCACACGGCTAGGTTTGACATCCTTCTAAATTCTTATTCAAAATATGCTCATTTCATTAGATATGCATAAAAAAAATTATGATAAACATTTTCTAAACTTGTTAAAAATAAATTTATCAATGGATAAATTATGAAAATTTTTAAATTAATAATTATATAATTTTTTTATTTTATCACTTAGAGTATTATCGTATCAGCTTTTATGTATTGAAATTAATCATACAAAGCACTTTTAAAAAAGAAATTGTATGTATAAAATTAAAACATCAACCATTTGAAAATTAATTCAATTAGTTTTTAACTACTAATATTGGGAATTTGTCGAAGTGATAATAAAAATAAAAAAAAACTGTCGAATATAAACCGCTTGTCTTGTTGATATAATCAGATTTACAATTCAACCCTATAAATGGCAATTCCAACTTTCCAAGACTAGCTGCCAATTTATTATGTAATTTATCCATCAAAATATATCTAGATAAAAAAATCTATTGAGAACAACTTAATGGAAAAAAAATTCCCTTTATTATTGAGACTATACTATAGCTGTTAGATTTATCCGAGAACATATTGAAAAAAACATATAAATTAATAAGTCAACATCAAGGTTTGACCCCATTTGAGAATCCTGTTTCTTCCTCAAAAATTTAAAATTTTTAATTAAAAATTAATTTTTTTATATATTTTGAATTGTTTTGATGTGTTGATCTTAAAAATAATTTTTTTAAAAAAAAATATTATTTTAATATAAAAAATATTTTAAAAAACAATCGTGACTATACTCTCAAATAAATTTTAATATTTTTTACAACTTATTAACTCCATTAAATTTAAATTTGTGTCGTGTTTAGTTACTAAAAATCTAATTGGATTAAATAAATTTTATTATATTAATATTTTATTCAGTTCAATTTAAAAACCCACTTACCTAGATGGAGCGGGTTTTCCTGGTTGATTAACGGTGAGATTGAGTTAAACATCTATTGTTTGGGTTTGCAATCTAAACTGGCCCAATTCTGCTGGACTATGATTGGGTTTTCACAATGCCCAAACAAGCCCTTCTTAAATTCAAGACAATTACAAATTAACCTGTCTCCCTCAATTAGAGAAATCGATCACGCTATCATATATCACTCACATGAAAACATACGCGAACACCAGCCTCTCAAATCCCTTATTTTTTCCCCCAATTGAAACCCTAAAAAAACCCTAATAAAGTAATTCCACGAGAGAAAATAAAGCCTGATAAAATAACTAATAATGGATCACCTTCACGATCACGAAGAGGACGAGCACGAGCACGAGGTTTACGGAGGAGAAATCCCCGATGAAGGAGAGATGGATGCCGATGTTGACATGTCGTCTAGAGCTGAAGAAGATGAGTATCAAGACCCTAACTCCAAGGTCTGCTTGATATGAACAATTATCGCTCTCTGTCTATGAAATACTTCTTTTTTTTTGTTCTTTTTGAAATGTTTAGAATTTTTTCATTTAATTTTGGTATTTTTTGTAGGATTTAGAGGATATGAAGAAAAGATTGAAAGAGATCGAAGAAGAAGCCGGTGCACTACGCGAAATGCAGGCTAAGGTTGAGAAAGAGATGGGAGCTGTTCAAGGTATGTATTAATTTTTTTTAAGTGATTTGATTGAATTGTAGTTGAGATGATTAAGTTGATGAAGATTTGTGGTATATTTTGGGTAGCTGAACCAAAATTAATTTATTTGTATTTTTGTTTCTTTTTGTTGATCTTTTGGATCTGCCTTTTGCAATGTGTTTGTGATTTTTTTAGTTGGGTGTTGGGGATTGCTTTGTTAGCTTGATTAGGAGACTCGTTAATGTGGCTTGATGGTGTTTTACGTGGATAATTATGTTTACTTTAATTTGTCATTTAGGGGAAAATAATATTTTGTATTCTGTTTCAAATGTTAGTTTTACTGTTACAAAACTTACATGCTCTTTTGTTCCTTTGGATATGTGTGAAGATTCCCCTGGTGCTTCTGCTACTCAAGCTGAAAAGGAAGAGGTGGATTCCCGATCCATTTATGTTGGTAATGTGAGCGTTTGCTATCCTTTTCTCTCTTTATTTGTCACATTTATTTGCATTACATGACTGTGTGCATGTATGATATATCCTATTGTTTTCCTGTATGTCTGTCAATCTGTCTGTTGGTGGTTGTATATTTTGTGATGTCAAATTTGTGTCTTTTTCTTTACTTTCTTATGATGATAAATAGATGGTGTTTAACTGTATTTCGAAGGAAGCATTTGAATGATTATTTGATGTATTAGAAGTATTGATGGGGGATATAATTCAGGGTGCAAAACTTGGTTACTTGATGTAGTGCAATATACCAGTTTAGTTACTCTGTGAGTTTTGCTTCATGATTTCTTTTCTGACTCTGTGAGTTTTGCTTCATGATTTCTTTTGTGAAAAATCTCTCTCATTTATGAACCTGTGGTTATACTTCATTCTTTATAATGTTAGGCAAGTGTAATAGATCCTGGTTCATGAATTCAAGTTCTTATTCATTGCAATTGATTTCCCCTGTCTGTTACTTATTGATATGTTTTTATTTCTTTGGAGTGGAAAGTTGCACTGTTTTGTGTATACCATGTTTCAACAAGCGACTCTCTTAAGAAACTTGTCTGACAGAGAATAACATTTACTTGTGTGCTTAACACCAGGTGGATTATTCTTGTACCCCTGAAGAAGTGCAGCAGCATTTTCAGTCCTGTGGTACTGTGAATAGAGTGACTATTTTGACCGACAAGTTTGGTCAACCAAAGGGATTTGCGTATGTTGAGTTTGTAGAGGTTGATGCTATTCAGAATGCTCTTTTATTAAATGAATCAGAACTTCATGGCCGCCAGTTAAAGGTTTTTTTTTTTTTTTCTTTAGATGTTTTACTTTTGTATTAAATTTTTTCCATCCTTACTCCTAGATTGATAATTTCTTCCTAAAGAATGAATTTAAAGACCTCCGATTTGGAGGATTGCTAATTCAATGATTCACCTGGAGGGCTTTTCACCTCTTATTATAATCAATAATTACTAACAAGTTCCTATTAAGATTGTAATTGTTTATGATTCTTTCTCAGGTCTCTGCGAAGCGAACCAATGTTCCTGGAATGAAGCAATTTCGAGGAAGGCGCCCAAGCCCTTATGGGTTCAGGTCCCGGAGGCCATTCATGCCAGCTCCCTTCTATCCTGCATATGGTTATGGGTAAGCAACTAAAATATTTTTGTGTGTTGATAAATGAAATTTTATGTCTCCACTGTTTTCTATCGGATATTCTTTTGACATTCAAACTATTTGATATGCTTACTTTATCTAGAAACATTTCACTTTACCTTTTATTCTCTTAATGGATTATTTGATATTTTTCTAGCAGTCCATAAGATCTAAAAACAGCATTATGAGAATGAAGATGCAATGAATCCAATAAAAGGGAGGAGGTTTCAAACAGATTCCTTTACTTCATGCCCTCCCTACCAAATTATATGTTGCTCAGTCTACCTCTTCATTCTGTCATATTCCTTGCAGGGATATTAATGTTTTTGAGTCTTTTAAGCAGCAGATATTGCTGTTAATGGTTATTATGTTATGAACTGAATTATTAGACCTGTCATGTCGTTCATTAATATGTTGGGGTTGTTTAGTGTAATGAATTCTATCCCTCACCTTAAGTGGATACTAAATCATTTTTCTTTTGATTGGAAGATTAGCAAAATTTATTAGTTCACTGTGGTATATGTATCCTAGTTCTCTTTCTCTGCATGCATTTGAGATAATTGTGACTGTGCAAGTGTGACCTCTTTACAAGCATTGAGAGAATGAGATGCTTAGTTGCTATGTTGATGACTATGGCTGTTCACAAGTTAATTGGGTGTCCTTTCCACATATGATTGGATTAGGTAGAATTCTACAGTTCCACTTCGACATGGTTATAATGTGCCAATATTAAAAATGGGGGAGGCCATCTGTCTAATACTCTTTGAAAGCGGCTATCTCTATCGCAATGAAAATTTATTTCTTTGTAGAGGGAGATCAAGTTGAGGATTGAGTGGAACTTAGCTGACCGGAATAGTTTATTAATGAGGCTTGGCTGTTGTTGGTTTCATTTAGAGGGAGATTAAGTTAGGGAAAACCTGTGCCATTCAAACCATGTCTTGCTTTTTGATGGATAGGAATTCTGGAGTTTTTCTTTTACCAGTGTATCGTACAATTTCCACCAAAGTGTTTGTGATTTCATTTGGTGCATTTTATGGTATAGATTACTTTCTGTTGCATGGCACTTGTTTGTTTTTTTGTTGGGAAGTATTAACCTTAATATAATCTCATGTGCAGAAGGGTTCCGAGGTTCAGGAGACCTATGCGATACAGGCCATACTAGTGAACAGGTATTCTGTTAGTAGTGATAAAAGTGGTCTGAAGACAGTTGGCTGATGCTTTGTGATGACCATATCAATATTGTGATAATTTAAGGGACGGAAAGACTAGTGTATCATTATTTGCATGGCAAAGGCTGGAAAGATTTTTCGCAATCAATAGCTTGCAAGAGTGCTGGATTCATGTTCATCAAATCTTGCATTTACCTGCTTTGGATGGACAAAGGTGCCAAACATGCAAAATGTTGTGGAAATGATTTTCATGTACTTGTGACTTCGTCTACCAATTTGAGTTCTTAAGTGAGGTTCAGTCAAAACTCTGGAGGCTTCATAGCTGACCTTCATGCTTTTATAGCTTATAACTCAAGCGGTTTGTTCTTCAGTTTATAGATGCCACGTTCGTTCCCTTATTATCAGATTGATATCAGGTAAAGTCTTGCATTATGTTTGATTGATGTTCGGCCTTTATTCATAGAGAAACGTAACACCCGAGACTGTTTAACTTGGGGGAAGTTGGAGCTATTTCTGCAGTTGCGCAAATGTGACTATATATGGGAAATTGCCATGTAGTTTATCAGGCTGTGATGAATTTTTTCCTGAGGCTGCCGAACCGAGTTATCTTTGTTTTTATCCAGAGACCGGAGCTGGTATGTGATCTTGCCGAGCTTCAATCAATTGAATCGGCTGCATGGGCATTGATCTATCAAATATATTATCATTAATTCAAAGTGAAGACAGAAAATTCAGGTGCAAGAATTGCCGACCAGTTATTGTTAACAAACGAAGTTCTCCAGCAAGTCACTTCTTTTTCTATATATATATATAAAAAAAAAAATCATTTTGGAGGGTCGGTCATTCATTTGCCACACAACATCCATCACAAAGCAAATGGTCAGTGGGAAATCCAAAGTTAAAGATCAAGTGTTGATCTGCACCATGCAGCGATGCTGATCCCTTTTCTCCTTCGTTTATTCGGAGTGTTTGGAGTTACGGTTAAATTGTAGTTTTTTTAATTTTTTTTATTTGTTGTTGTTTTAAATTAAAATTTTATGTTTTTGATTTATTTTTATGCTCAGAGTTTAAAAATAATTTTTAAAAAAATTTAAAACATTAATATATTTTTAAAAAAATTCAAATCATAATCACTATCGTTCTTCGGTTGTTTGAATTGAGCCGGGTGGTGTTGGGATGCATGACCCCAAGAGTAATTTTCTTGTCAGGGCTGTACTCAACAATTCTGGGTAATCATCATCCACCACTACAAAGATGAATACCATATTTGTTTTATGATACATTAACACAATTTATGTTTTAAGTGAACTCAGGTCAGCTACGATCAACTTGTTTTTTCTCCTGCCCTAATTGATCACAGGATTTTTAGAATTACAGAATTTAAATTGTGACCAGTCTTTTAAACTCGACATAAATTCAACCCAGCTCAAGCCCAACAGTCCTGGATCGGCATCGGATCTTAGCCGAGCCCCTTTAGCACTCGAGTATTAATGTAAACAGCAGCTGGACACCTGGCTGTTGGCTCCTTAGCCCCACTCTCTTTCTTGCAATTTCTCGAAGAAATCTCAAGATCAGGTAATTTTCAAGTTCTTCCTCGTACCACCTCCATTTCCTAAAACCTTAAACCTTTGTCTTCTATGCTTATTTTTCCGATCACTCTTTTTTTGTAGCAATTATTTCAATGGCTTCCTCTAAAGAAACCGATAATAATCCAGACACTCCATCCTCGTAAGTACGCATTTTTTTCTCAAAAAAATCATTATTGTTTCCTTTGTTCACTTGAGCTCATTCAGTTTCTTTTGTTATTTTTTGGGTTTGCAATTCTTAGGCCAAAGAAGATATATAAAGACCCAGATGATGGGAGACAACGGTTTTTGTTGGAATTGGAGTTTGTTCAATGTCTTGCTAACCCCACTTACATCCATTGTAGGTTCATTAAATTCTTTTTGTTTTTTCATCTGTCGTTAGCGTTCATTTTTGTGGTTTGCAGTGGTTTTGAGAGTTTCCGTATCTTGTATTTTATCCAAAGTGAATAATTGTGGGGATTTGGTGGGGTTTTGTTTCTAAAGTTTATGCTTTTGTTACGTCTCAAACTTAAATGGATTCGGATACCATTGTGTCCAATTTTAGACTTGTGTTATTTGCTCATTTTAATGCTGATTAAAAATAAGCTAACCTCGATGGATCATATTGGTGGATCATGCATTGATCTTTTCATTTCATGTCTTGAATCAATTAAAATAGTGATTAGCGTAGAAGGAGATTGTTAGCTTGGTGTGTTGTTTTGTCTGTGAATGTGTCCCCTCCCGCTTACGTCTGTCTTTTAATGCTAGGAGACACCAGTGCTTACTAGTGTTTTTGCGTATTGTGAATCTTCCACTGAAGTTGGGCTTTTTTTTTCTTTCTGTTTTTCCCCTTAATATGCAGATTTGGCTCAGAATCGTTATTTTGAAGATGAAGCATTTATTGGCTATTTAAAGTACCTACAGTACTGGCAACGTCCAGAGTACGTGAAATTTATAATGTGAGCTAATCTCCAAAAGTAATGATTTTATTGCTTTAGGATCTGTCACTTCGATAAACTTTAAATTTGAGATCAAACGATTAAGTCTTTTGAAGTATGTAGTGCAACGTTTTCTTTTCCCTTTCTAGCTTTTTTTTTATTTACCTTTTGATCAATGAACTCACCAAGAAAGATTTCTTCAGGTATCCTCATTGCTTATATTTTCTTGAACTTCTCCAAAACGCAAACTTCCGCAATGCAATGGCACATCCTGGCAACAAGGTTAGATTTGGCTTTCTGATCACCCTCTATCTCGCCAATCAGATTTTCTTTTTCAATCTTGACAATGGCTTGATGCAATAAATAGATATTTGAGATAAACCGCATGCGTGATTTATTTGAATCTTTTTTATTGATTAGGACCTTTCTGAGATTTTTATTTCGCCTAATTATACATATTTATCTGTTCATGCTTTAAATGTAAGATGACTTTTCATGGCCGAAATTTCTTTCTTGTTGCTTTATATTAGCATGCATGGGATGCCATCTGGCTGGAGGTTTATTCCACTGGATTTGTTAACATTTGATGTGACTGACATTTGGTTCATCTTGTCTTCCTTTCAAGGTTTATATTACAGAATGGTGATAGTTTTTTCCTGACCATGGTCTGAGGTTCTTATTAAGCATTCTAATGAAGGTCAATATTCATGTAGTCAGTTTTTTGGTGTTTTTCGTGCTGACCTAGCTCAGATATTCTAAGTGCTTCAAGAGGCCTTTTTGGGAAAACCAGTTAAAAGTGGTTGGCTTTAACAATAAGTTCCTCCAATCTTTGTGGTTCGCGGGAGAAATCCATGCATATTAACATAACATTTGCACAAAATTGAGTTTTTTGTTCATGGATATTTCTCAATTCACTTTTTGATATTGGGACTTTTAGGAGTTGGCACATAGACAGCAATTCTTTTTCTGGAAGAACTATAGAAACAACCGGTTGAAGCATATTTTACCCAGACCTCTCCCTGAACATGTCACTGCACCCCCTGCTCCAGTTCAACCTCCTGTTCAACCTGCACCACCTGTGTCTGCTGCAACTCTTGGCATGCCGTCTGCTCCTGGTGCAGTCCCCTCTCCCATGCCTTATGGCATGCCTCCTGGTTCTGCTTTTGGAAAAAGCGATATCAGGAGCAGTGGAAGTGATAGAAGAAAGAGGAAGTATGTGACTGACCTTTTTTTCTGAATTAGCAGTGAAAAAATACATTAATTAGACGCATCCTCTCATTTCTTTCACAAAAGACCATGATTACCAGCATTCTAATGCATTTGTCTTCTGGATATTGCAGGAAAGAAGTATAACTTGAACCACTATCTATGTTAAAAGTAGCGGGATCATTATGTACGGTAAGGCAGCTATGCAAACTCGTCGACCGGGTATATAGTGCTGAAAAGGTGTCAAAGACAGATTTGATGGCCGTTTTCTTTTCCATTTTGCATCTTCTTGTTCATTGACCAGGTATTTCATGAATTATTGTTGTACCATACCGGTAAAAAGAATGATAGAGCAATCATCATTTTATCGTTTGAGGACCTGCTGAAATACTAGTTGATTTTATGAAGGTGGTGAAGCCTAATTGAACTACTCAGCTTCAGGATTCTTAGATGGGTTAGGATAAAAAGAAAAATAGCTTCATTTTTGTTTCTGGTTCCACCCCACAGTGAGCCTCAGAGTTAGTCCCTGTACCGAAATCTGACAACTATGTCTGAAGCATCTCAGTCGCTACTGTCAATCAGGGAGGAAAATCATCGAAAGAAATTTAGCTTGTAATAACATTCATCAAGTGAAAAGGATCGTAGTAGGCGTGTGTTAGATGATTTAGCTGGTGACTCGGAAAGACTATATTATATTTTATTTGCACAGATCAAGTTTTGCCAGCACTAAAAAAGGGCAAAATTTCCAAGAGGAGGGCTGGCTCCATTACGCATGTTTCCAAATGCAATGAATCGTTTTAAGAAGGCAGGAAAGATTTTAATTAGACTAATATATAGCCAACGATCTTAAGATTAAATTTATTTTTCTATCGGATTAAGAATATATTATTCGCATCAGATTTAGGAGATTCATAAGAGTTTTGCTCCTTGCTACCAGTCTAGGGTTTTGAACCCTAAGAAGAGCATTTGTCTTGATAATCATACCATTCCTCTCAAGCTCAACGAGCTCTAATTATTCAGAACAGGCTCAATTATGAATTGGATCGGCATGAATTCAAGCATAGGCCACTACGCCATGGGTAGCCATGGCCCCTAAAGCTTAAGAAGAATCCAAATTCCCCCTCAATTCTGAAGAAGATCTTCTGTCAAAACCGAATATTTTAGAGCAGAAATGTCTTTTAAAAAAATAAAAATAGAAATTCACTTTAAGAATATTTAAAATAAATTTATTATTATATTTCTATCTCTCACATGGTTTGTGTTCATTTTGTTCCTTCTCGCCGGCTCTGATGAATTGAGTAATGTTGGTAACAAAAATCTAAGGTGGCTGGTTATTATGTAATTACCCATGAAGTTGTGTCCAAATTCAGTTAAGGCCTTTTCAATAAATAATAAAATAATAATTTTTAGAGATAAGATTGTCATAGTGACGTGGCAAATCTCATGCCTGCCACCTAACGTCTAACTTGTACACCCTATAAAAAGATTAAAATAAAGCTCCTTACTTTTTTGAATCATATCTACCACGTCATCACATACGCGGAGAAAAGAAAACGCCTCCTCTCTTGTCACTGGCGGCTCGCCGCGTCAACGTAAAGTATGCTTAACGTCACCTGCCAGGAGAGAGTTCAATCTAGAAAATATCCTTTTTGGTTGAAAATTATTTTATTTTAGAAAAATCAAGAATTTATGAGTTTTCCACCATTCATATAAAAAATTTAAATAATTTTTTAATATATAAATAAATAATCCGAGGTTTTTGAAATTCACAGGCTATTATCACTTGCCTCATTAATTAATGTGTTATTTTGGCTTTTTATATATTAATAAATTGAGCGTATAAATTGATAGACTAAATACACAATTGGGAAAATTACATCTTTATATCTATGTATTAGGTTTATCTCCATTTCACTATGGCACCATTTTGATTTTGATTTTGTATTTGAAATTATGTTCGAATATATTTTAAAAACATATTTGATTTGAAAAAAAATTAATATTTTTTAATATTTTTATGTGATTTTAATATGTTGATGTTAAAAATAAAAAAATCTAAAAATAAATTATTTTAATATATCTTTAAATAAAAAATACTTTAATTAAATATGATGCACCCCAACACCAAACATACAATAAATGTAGTGTACAAATGCATATATAAAATTAAGTTTATATTTGATCTTAATATATTGAACCGATGTTAAATTAGGTCTATATCTACCCATTAGATACCATGAACTAACATTTTATTTTCATGTCCATACATATAAAATTATATTTATATTTAGACTTAAGTGTAACGGGTAAAACTTGTAACTTGTAGTGAAATTATATTTATATTTTTCATATATTTATATTTAGATTTAAGTGTAACGGGTAAAACTTGTAACTTGTAGTGTATGCATTATGCAACTTTATAATTTAGTTTGTATTATGATATATTTGGAAAGTATAATAAAAATTATATTTTAAAATATTTTTATTTAAAAATACATTAAAATAATATTTTTTAATGGAAGCTCACATTCTTTCTTTTCACCTCTCATTGTGTTCTGCATATTTTGTGCAAAACAAACACATATTTATCTTCAAAGCTATATCAGTGTCAACTTAAATATTAAAAGGTAACTTGAGTTCATATGGGGATTTATTTTCCAGGTGTTCTTGTAGTTCAAGTTTAGCATCCATTTTCAACAGTTCATTCTCCAAAGCTCATCAACCAGCAATGGAAAAGGCCTGTAATCTTTTGAAGTTACTTCAACTTCATCAAATTGTGTGTGTGGATGTATTCTTGTATACATATATACTAGTTTTCACTCCATTCATGCTATAACACAACAACATAGGACATGGACTTATTAGATAAACCCATATAATCTATTCTCACTTCATCGCTCTTTTGGTTATGTTTGAAATTATAATGTAATGTCTTTTTAAAAATTTTAAAATTTTTATTATTTATAACTTCATCACATTAAAATAATAATAAAAAAACACTAAAAATACTAATTTGAAACTTTGAAAAAATACTTTAAAAATTTAACAAAGAATGATTTTATTGTATTTCCAAACAAACACGAATTATTATATCTAATTTTTCATTAGTTTATTCCAAGAAACTCTCTTGTACTTTTGTGAGGTCCAACCTAAGAAAATCTCCTTTCCATGAATTGATTCATGATGGACTAACATTTTCTCTTTACATGCAAATTAAGGAAGGGATTAAATATTATAAATATAAATTGAGATATGAATTTCTTTAAAATTTCATAAATCTCAAATATATTTTTTCTTTAAAATAAAGGTGTATTTGTCAAAAATCTATTGAGTCAAAGCCTAAACTCTCCCTTTATACCAAAACACTTCATGGATATAACAAAATATCGTTAGATATTCATACATGATTTTGATTTTGATTAAACTAGATAGGGTTTTGATTCTGGTTAAATAATATAATTTTGGTTTTGAAAGAGAAAAATAGTTAAACTAGATAGAATTTTGATGTTAAATTATATAATTTTGGTTTTGAAAGAGAAAAATAGTTAGTGAAATTTGATAGGTGACATGTCATGTAAGGTTATTGGGCTTGTATGAGATAAATTTTTTTTTCATTTAAATTTTAAAAAGTTTTTTCATCTGAGATATAAAGTATAATTTTAAAGAAAAAAAATAAAATGAAAATAAAAATAAATATAAGTTGTAATTCAAAAGCTACAAATTGTAACTTCTAAAAATTACTCTAAAGCTATAATTGAGAGTTGTGATGTTAGCTTTCAAGTATTACTAATTACTTTGAAATTTTGCTTTTAAATAAAAAATTATGAAAAATAAAATAAATAATAATTAAAAAAATAATTTTCATCTCATTAAACTAGATTGAATATTGATATTTTATCTTTAATCAAATAGAAAAAACACATTATACAAAAATATCATATCTTATATAAAATAATAACAACAAACTACTTAAATTGCAACTTTGAATTTAAAAATTGAATTAGTAGTATTTATATCTTTTAGGACTTATTAAGCAATTACATGAGGGTATATAGTAAACTCTTATTCTAAAAAGGAAAAAAGAGGATTTTTTCTCCCCTCAAAATATAAAAAAAAAGGTAAAACAATCAATAAGACACAACCAACTTCGAACCTCAACAGAATGGCTTTAAATTCACTTGTCTTTTCCCTAAAATTAGGCAGTTTAATCAATCGAGATTCGCTCACCTACTTAACGTCACCAATGTAAAGATTTCCTTCAAGAAATCTTAGGGAAAACAAAAGAAAAGAGAAATTTTTTTTCCTAATGGTCATTTCAAATCCATCTGGATTTTGGACCAAAATAGCTCCGTCCCTAGTCAGCACCGTCCCTTTAATTCTCCTATATATACACACACTTCCCTTTTGCAAGCTTCTCACACTAATCTTGTTTGCTTCCTGTCTAGTCACAGCTGCTCGTAACTGTTCTTGAAAGGAGTTTCATTCAAGAATAGTCTTTTTTCTTGTTTCCTGGCTTTTCTTGAGTTTTCCTTATCTGGGTTCTTTTTGTTTCCTTTGAGGCTTTTTATTATTATTATTCTTTAGGCATTAACCATGAATGCTCTTGCTGCTACAAGCCGTAATTTCAGACATGCTGCCCGCCTTCTTGGTCTGGACTCTAAAGTTGAGAAGAGTCTTTTGATCCCTTTTAGAGAGATCAAGGTATAATAATACTAACAAAAGAGAACTTTTTGGGGAGGAACAGAGAAAAAAAAATACTGTTTTTATTTATATATATATTTTGTTCTGTTTGTTTATGATCAGGTGGAGTGCACAATTCCCAAGGATGATGGGACTCTAGTGTCTTATGTTGGGTTTAGAGTGCAACATGATAATGCTCGTGGGCCCATGAAAGGAGGGATTAGATATCATCCTGAGGTGTGTGTCTGATCATTCCTTTTCTTTTTCTTCTGTGCTAATCTGCGTTTCTTGTTTTTCTCGATGATTTGATGTCTTATTAGGACAAATGGTTGTTCTGTCTGATTTATATTAGTTAAGGGCAAGCTTGGATTTTTCTTTGGGGATTTTGCCCTGGTATTGGTGAATCATAGGTGATTGTAGCTTGAAAAGTAAAAAAAAGGCCCTACTGATTCATGCCAAATTTTGACTGATTGCTGGATCTGAATCCTGCTTTCCCCTGGAAGTTTGGAAACAAAGAAGTTTATCAATCAGCCTACTAGATATTTGTATCAATGCAGTTGCATGGTTAAGTTGTTCCAGACATTGGGTTGATGCTGTTGTTTGTTCTGTGCAAATGTTGTTCATTTTAGATTTGTTTTGGGCTGTTCTGTCTTTGTATCGAGCCATATCAATTTGCTTTGGTTTCCCGTCATTACAGAAAGTGGCTAGGACGTGAGAGTTTCTTCTGGAGAGAACAGTTTTCTGTCTCGTAAATTATTTGGCATCCTTTTGGAGGAAGGCCTTCTGACTACTTATAAATGTTCTAAATGAGATTTCTCCAATGAGTAAAATTAGTATAGAAAAAAATGAATAAAATGGAAATAGTTCATGTTCTACATACATAATCTTCATTCAACTTTCCTGTTTTTATGTTAATTATGTGCCAAATTCTCCAGAGCAATGTCACAAAGATATCTTTGTTCTGTTGTCCCTGTAACAGTATTGGATTGTTTTTTGCAAGGACTTGTCTTTGAGATTGATGCTGATGGCTTCTTATTTGTTCTTGGAAGGTTGACCCTGATGAAGTAAATGCCCTGGCTCAATTAATGACATGGAAGAGTGCTGTAGCAGACATACCATATGGTGGAGCTAAAGGAGGGATTGGATGCAACCCAGGGGATTTGAGTAAAAGTGAGTTAGAACGTCTAACCCGTGTCTTCACCCAGAAGATCCACGATCTCATTGGTGTCCACACAGATGTTCCAGCACCAGACATGGGCACTAATGCCCAGGTATATCATTGTCACCTATGGACTTTCCATAGATCTTTTGATGTATTCAATTTATCCAATTTTATTTCTAACAAGAAGCAGTAATCGTGGGGATAAAATGAATGAACAGACCATGGCATGGATATTGGACGAATACTCAAAATTCCATGGTCACTCACCTGCTGTTGTGACAGGGAAGCCCATAGTAAGTGCTAAAGACTGTCATGCCCAAGTTTGTTTTCCTTTTCAATAAAACGTAAAAGCTGAACAGAATGACCTCTCTCTCTCTCTTTCTCTCATATCCATGGATGCTAGGATCTTGGTGGATCACTGGGTAGGGAGGCTGCAACTGGGCGTGGAGTTGTTTTCGCTACAGAAGCTTTACTTGCTGAACATGGGAAGTCCATCAAAGATTTGACATTTGCAATACAGGTAAACTTGGAAATATCTCGATTTTAATTGCAGGCAAAATACCTGCTTTTCTAGATAGCGTCATGTTGAGGGGAAAAAAAAACTTATCAATGAATCATGTAGGGTTTTGGAAACGTGGGGTCCTGGGCAGCGAAGCTCATATATGAGAGAGGTGGGAAAGTTATCGCTGTGAGCGACATCACTGGTGCAGTTAAGAATCCAAATGGAATTGATATTCCGGAATTGCTCAGGCATAAAGAAACCACTGGTAGTTTGAAAGATTTCCAGGGCGCAGAATCCATGGATGCCAACGAACTGCTCATTCATAAATGTGATGTCCTTATCCCATGTGCTTTGGGTGGAGTACTAAACAGGTTCAGCATCTTTCCGAAAGTTGCTCTCTGCTTTTCAGCTTCTAGTACATGTTCTGTTTTCTTCCTTCTTCACTGAAGGCTTCTATATAATTTTATCTGAATTATTGAGCTACTTCCATGTCTGCATCATACATGATGTAAATTGGATGTTGAGTTGGAAAAACACTGCTGGTTAGACATGATTGAGCTTCTTCCTTCAGCCTGTTAGAAGATTTTTAAGAATTTTTTTTTCTTTTAACCAAATTGATAAACCAAAACTAACTTTTCCTGAATATGGTTTGGCTTTTGAAGGGAAAATGCTGCAGATGTGAAGGCCAAGTTCATTATAGAGGCAGCAAACCATCCTACCGATCCAGAAGCTGACGAGGTAGCATTGAACTTCTACTCCTCTTGTCATCCATGAAAAAAGAAGGAAAAAAATAATGTAAGAAAATATTATTCTGATTAATGAAATAAATATTGCAGATTTTAGCAAAGAAAGGAGTCGTGGTACTTCCTGACATATATGCAAATTCTGGAGGTGTCACTGTCAGCTACTTTGAATGGGTTCAGGTAATGGATTAAAATGAAGGAAAAACATTGTTCTGCTGAGAATTTTTACATGGTTTTGGAAAGGTTATGAAGAACACTTTATGTTGAATGAGTCTGCATACGTCCTGAATACCTCTAACCTAGTTGCTCAGCATCTAAACTCGAATGAGATTAGAAGTGGGGAAGTGAAGCGAAGATCTTCCTAAAATTTTACTCTAGTGACTTGCAAATCCATGGAAACCTTGAATCTGATTCACAAACATCTGACTTTTGTGCTTGTGCAATACAGTGAAATACTAATGTTTCATCTTATTCAGCTAGTTAGTGAAGAACGCACTAGTTTTTGCACTTTCTAGGTAATTTAGGAATGCGTTTTGGATTGTGCTTGCTATGAGTGAATTTATCTGCAGGGAGATTTAGACTATCATGAGATCCGTCTTGAACTTTAATAAAAAAGACACACATTGCATGAGATGTTGAAACAGATTCAGGAAGTTTGAGGGGCGGCGTTTTAACATGCTTTGATTTGTCTAATTTTGCAGAATATTCAAGGTTTTATGTGGGATGAGCAGCAAGTGAACAAGACTCTTCAGAACTACATGACTCGAGCCTTCCATAACATCAAGAGCATGTGCCAGACACATGATTGCAATCTTCGGATGGGTGCGTTCACTCTCGGTGTAAGCAGAGTTGCAAGGGCCACTCTGTTAAGGGGATGGGAAGCATAAGTCGTCTCCTCAAGCTACAGCTTTTTTTTTTTTGTCTCGTTTATCGTCTTACAGCTGAAGTCACCAATCCATTATTACAAAAATGTATTCATTGGGAGTTGTTCAGGACTTGAAATTCTTCCCATCTACCAAAATAAGATGCTATCATTATTACAGCTATTGATTTCGACACTTGAAATATGCTGTGATCTTCAACTGGCCATCTAAGACCGAAACTGCATCCTGATAATTTGATCCTTGCGCATCAGTTGTGATATACAAGAAAATAAAGTTTTTGAAAAAGACGATTTCAAACGCGTTCCAAAACGGCACTTAGTCAAGCTCAATAAAGTTTAACTCAATAAGATTTTTAGTGCAAGGAAAAATACAAATATATGAAACAATGCTATTTTAATAAAAATTAAAGACTGGATGAATCTCGAGGTGACTTGAAGATATAATAAAGCTTGCTCTTTTTTGGGTGATTTCCAATTTCAGATTCTACTACGCTAAGAACACTAGCTTGAAAACATAGAAAAGAAACATTACAAACCTTTGATTACTTGTTCAACTTCCTTGCATAAAACACTAACGCTAACTTCCTCAGAAAAACAAAAAAAATATGGCTACGATTTTTGGTTAACCCGCTCGCATTCATCTATCCACTCACTGTATATGTCTATAGGCTCGGTCAATGGAGTGAGTTTGGTCTCGTAGCTAGCATGACATATGGAACATGAGATTTCACCAATGTTCAGATCCTTGTTGAAGGAGCACCCAACGCTGGTTTCATGCTGGCAGAATGGGCAAGGAAAGACTGTATCAAGCTTTAGCTTTGGCTTCTTCACAGGACGGTTGTTTGATCTTGACTTTCTCCTTGCCATCGTGAATATAAACAGATTGCTCTCAAAACACAGAAGATTAATGGTAGGCGTTTTTGATTCAGGGCTGTCAAATAATTTGATAGGGTTTATTAGGTGCTTCTTTTATATAGTGCATTGCCACCGACTTTATCCTTTTTTATCTTTATCTTTTTTCTAGTTACGAGAACACCAGGCGTCTCAATTCCTATAAACCGACGAGTATAATGCAATCAAACTGTGGCAGCATGTTCTGTACATCAAATAAACGAAGCCACTCAGTAACCACTAAAGCTGATATATCTCCATACCAAATCTAGCTCCTCTCCATCGTATATGTGAATACAGAGCTATCTCCTAATGGATACATAGCTGCTAAGATTATAGAAAAATGTAGCCAAGTAAATCAGGCGTGAGCCACAATAATTACACCATGATAACAAGCCACAACCGTCGAGCATCTGCCTGTTAGTTCTACATCACTCAATCATAGGTAGCAGCAACATCATCAATGCCATCAGCCAAAGGAATTTTTCTTGCAGAATTGAAGAAGCTGCGAAAGAGATGAGGCAACCCACGAATGTTAAGAATGGGAGCACTAGCCTGAGGCTATGTAGCACAAAACTGATTGCGGTATCAAATACAGATATACGAATGAAATTGGAATAACATGCTCTCAAAATTAATAACTTTTTGACAGGGTTTCTGGTCACTCAGCAACCTCAAAACTAGAAAGCATGCTTGTCCTAAAACGAGCTAAAAAAAAAGGAATCATTCACTTAAGCTGGTGTTCTAATCGTATTAAATAGACCTGCAGATCCCAAAGAAAAGTTCATGAGATATATCATGGTTAAGGTATTACATGGTCAGAGAACGAGTTTCCATTTAGAAATAGATAAAGATTCAAAACTAAGATGGTCTGCGCAGATTTTTCAAGTTTTCTATGGATTTTAAGTTTTCTACGGCAGTATGGCCATGTGTCTTCAAGAACAATGTCATGGAGATGTGCTGCCACTTGTGTTGGAAAACTCTATCATGAAACTGAGGATGCAAGCTTAATTATCTGGGCCAGTTGAAATATGTCGTGATCTTCAACTGGCCATTTAAGACCGAAACTGCATCCTGATAATTTGATCCTTGTGCATCAGATGTGATATTCAAGAAAATAAAGTTTAAAAAAAAACACGATTTCAAACTCGTTTCCAAACGGTACTTAAGCTCAATAAGAGCAGTACATGGCCAACCGTGTCTCCAGCTCCTTCATAAACTGCACTAATAACAGTAGCTAGCCGACCTCACTACTGTCACAATCTTGCTGTTGAAGCTTACAGATAACCAAACAAGCAGGGCATATCTACGGCTTGAGCTACAGGTGCCAGCCATGGCACCCCGAACCTCACAAAATCTTCTACTATTTGGTTTAATATCATCAACCCATCACAAAATTTATTCGTTCAAATCTTCAAAAATTATTATAACTTTTTATATTAAAAAAATTAAACTGAAAAAAATATTTATTTTTTCAAAAATAGCTATGATTTTTTATTCAGACACCGAAGAATGCTCTCAAACTCGTCGAAAAAATAAAATAAATTTGTATTGAAACATAAAACAATCCGAGAAAAACTATGATTGGATGCCAGGTACCAAAATATCCAGTGCCGTCAATCACTTTCCTCCGATCCTAAACACAGCCACCTCCCCGATTAACTTTCTATTTTCCACCACCGAGCTTTCCTGTATTTTTTCTCTCTCGACCAAGGCAACCGAATTTCATGAAATTTTTATTTTTATTTTTATTTTTTTTAAGATAATTTTAATATTTTGATATAAAAATATTATTTTAATATATTACTGAATAAAAAACATTTAAAAGGACAACAATTTCATTTCCTACCATCACTTCGTCGCTCCCGCTCCTCCCCCCCCCCCCTCGAAACACAAAGGAAATGCCGGCTCTCGCCAAACCACTCTTCTCTCCACCACCACCCCTCCACCCCGACAATTCCGACGACGAGCGCCGCCTTCTCGAGGCCGAGGAACGCCTCCGTGAGGCAATAGAAGAACTCCAAAGTAGAAACGCCGTGCGTGGTCCTTATCCTCCTTGCGATCACGGGCCTGATGAATCCTGTGCCGCTTATGCCATTGGTAATCTCTGTCAAACCTTCCTTCTCACTTACGGTGTTCGTGTCGGTATCGGCATTTTTCTTCGTGCTTTTAAGCTCGCTAAAGGAAAGTCTTACTCTTCTCTTCTCGACCTCAAGGTAGACTGTTTACACATCTCATGGCAGTCTCGTAATTTTATAGTGGAAGCTACGGTCAATTTTTTTGTACTGTGTTATTGATTGAATTTAAGTTAAGAGAGAGTTTTCATCAAAATAATTCAAATTTTGGATTTAATGTGGCCCCTGGAAATGACAGTAATCTGAATGTTTGGTTTCTTCCACTATACAATTTGATTGAATTCAGTGGATTTTTTTTTTTGCATTAAAATTGTTAAATCTTGAGATGAATTTGCTTAACTTGGTGTGGAAATGGATATGGAGGATTTTTTTATCAATAAAGTGTGAGAATTTGGATTTTGTTTCACAGCGACTTGTTTCGGAGAAGGATTTAATAGTGAGAGAGGAGTCATGTCGCATTGGGTTACTTTTTGGTGGATTTACTGGATCATATCATGCACTGAGATGTTTTTTGAGGAAGTTTAGAAGGAAAGAGACGCCATTCAATGCGTAAGTTGCCACTGAATACACAAATTATTTCTTTTATTTTATGATGATTTATAGCTGCTTTGATACAATCTATTCCTTGGTTATGACATTGTTTAAGGGGATTATTGAGCAGAATTTTAGCAGGTTCGGTTGCAGGGTTGTCTGTTTTAGCATTAGATGACTCAAACAGGAGGCGTACTCTTGCTCTTTATCTTTTGGCCAGGGTAGCTCAGGTATTTGAGTATAATCAATTTGATATTATAGTGGTAAGATTTTAAGCTTTGTTTTTCCAGTCTTTAACACTAGGTTTTATCATCAGTGTGCTTATAATTCTGCGAAATCAAAAAACAAGTTTCACTTTTGGGGAAGCCGTTGGAGACACGGAGATTCTTTGCTCTTTTCAATCTCTTGTGCCCAGGTAAATCAAAGTTCTACCTGATACATGGGACCATGTATTTGTAAGAACGTTTCCTTAATGATTCAGACCTGCTAATCAAAATGCAATAATAGTGGAACAGGCAGAAAGTGAATAAGCTGGTGTGATATGCAACCAAGAGCGCAAACGTGGACTCATTTTTGTATTGGTTAGAGAATTAATTGCGTGAGTGGAACTAGAAGTGGTGGATGAAATGGCTCCATCTGACTCTTTCAATTAGAATTATGTAGTCGATACTGAAGTCTAGTTATGCGGCTACATGGCCAGCTATGTTTGTTTGGAGGATGGAACTCTGGCTAACATTAAAGTAAAGTTAGCCTGATTGGAATGCTAATTAAAGATGGATGATTGAGTAATAAAATGGGAAAGCAGAGGGTTTAAAATGTATTCAATTGAATTACAACAGTTACTGGATGCAAGTAGGATAACTGATTTGATGTTTTGGCTTCTACAAAGACTTGCTATACCAATGAAGAATATTGTAGTTTTGGTTGAAGATTTGGCAGAGGCAAGGGGAGGAATTAGATGGTTTATTAGAAAAGTCATGTGCAATACTAAGTTGCTGTTATAAGATAAGGTGTAGCGATGTCGCTGGCCTTGGATAGACACGGACTTTCTCAAATTAAGTCAGTCCATGGGTTTATAGTTTATGATCTAAGTTCAAGAATGATTATAAGAGGGAAATCTATATGAATCTTGTATGAGAATAACTCTTTTTTGATAATTAGCCATATTTAAATCCTTGGAAAATATGCAAGCTGGGAATGACATCAGCCACTACTTATTAGGTTCTTCCAAAGATTTATATACTGGTTAATAGGAATGGTTGTGGAATCTTCATCCCTGCTGGAAAAATTATAATTTCTTTGTTTCTCATGTTTTGAGCAAGTTATTTTTTAATCCCATCACTTCTCCATTCATCTGCGTATGCATGTCAAATAATATTCTCATAACTTTTCCATCATCATTTTATAAATTGCTGTTCTTCAGGTCTTATATGCCTTCGGTCACTGTCATGCCTTTTTTATTATCACTTCTCAGGTTATGTAAACTTCTTCAGGTCTTATATGCCTTTGGTCACTGTCATGTCTTTTTTATTATCACTTCTCAGGTTATGTATGCCTTTATAATGCATCCTGAGAGCTTGCCAAAAGCATATCAGGACTTCATTCAGAAGACTGGACCAGTTGCAGCTCCTGTATACAAGTCTATAAGAGAGTGCTGTAGATGTGGCCCAGTGGATCTTGCTTCATTATCAGCTTTTTTATCTCGCAGAGGAAAACCTGACTCTGTGAAGTTGGAAGAATTTCCTTCAATTATTCCGTGTTCTGTTATTCATCCAGACACACATTCATGTTTAGCTCAGAATGCTAATGCAGCATCAGCTACGTTCAGGAAAACATTTCCACTTTACTTCTCATTTACTTTTGTACCTTATGTTGTTCTCCACCTGCAGAAGGTAATCTTTGACTAAAATTGTCTATGTATATTTTCGGTTTTCTTTTTTATGCTTCCCCTTCGTAGAAAATTAAATCAGAGATTTGTGATATTAATGCATGTTTATGCCATGTTCAGACATTAAGGTAGCCAGTGCATTCTGGACCAGAAAAGAAACATCAAAGCAATCAACTAGTCATGGTTCTGCCTAAGCAGGGTCCTGGGAGGGAAATGGGAAACAAAAATTTATGCTTAAAAAATGAAAATTTTAATTATATAAACAGCTGCCAGGCTATATCTAATTTTCAAATTACTGTATTTGTGGTTGTGAATAATTTCACCTCTTTAGATTGTTTCAGATGCTTTTTCACATAAAGTTGTCTAGACCACGTTTTATTCATTTGGAAGGGATTGTATTTATGTCATGTGAAGGATGATGATCAATGTTTTCATTTCTGGAACTAATGTTTTTTTTGTCCAATATATCCTTCCCTTCAAGTTCATGGATGCGCCTGCACATACATGTTGGTTTGCTCTTAGAGATGCTGTCCACTCAACGGCATTCTTGTCTGCATTTGTTGGAATTTTTCAGGTAGCTTTTTGACTTGTTTTTGTTTTCTTATTTTAAAATGGTGAATATGTTCTTAGTAGTCTGTGGATGATGCAAGTGGGTGATATGCCTTCATCGAAAAGTAGCAACAAGGGACCACAAGCTTGTATATTGGATTGCAGGTGGAATATCTGCCCTTTCTGTACTACTGGAGAAAAAATCTAGACGTGCTGAACTTGCCTTGTATGTTCTTCCACGGGCTGGAGATTCACTGTGGTATATTTTAGTGAACCGCCACCTGCTTCCAAATATGAGGAATGCTGAGGTATTACTTTTGTATAATATAGCCTTCTTGCACTGGCTCAACACAATTCCAGATGCAGTTATCTATTTTGCTTGCTTTATTCTCAATGATGCTGGCTTTTCTTCTCCCAGTTGATTTTCTGTTTACAATCCTATCCATTAATGGAAAAAAGGTTGTGGCATGAATATGCTGCACCATATCACTTGAGTGGAACCTCTTTTGAAAAGCACCTCTCTTTTTGTATTCTGCTATTGGCATCAATAGGATCATCCATCAAAACGTAAAAAAAAAAATCAACTGAGTGACGATGTTGCCATTTGCAACTGTAATTAAAGAACTTATTTTTCATCTGGGAGACAAGCAGGAATCAGTTAATGGCTGGGGTTTAGTCTCTGCGTGTGTGGGTTTGCACCCATGATTTGTGCATCAGATTAACAAATTGATTTGCCCAAGTGTTGCCTCAAATGTGCGCGCACGCGCGCGCACACGAAAAGACACTAAAACACTTACCTGACATGGATAATGTCCCCAGTGAACAGTAGATACCACAAATATTTTGCATGAATGCCTGAAACACAATTCAAACTTGTATGGCTGAGTGAGATGCTGCTTGTGTGATTTTGCAGGTGGCCTTATTTTGTGCATGTATGGGAGGAGTTATGTACTACTTGGAACATGAACCAGACACTATGGCTCCATTCTTGAGAGTCCTGATCCGACGCCTCCTTGCTAGTAGAATAAGCAATCCAGTCCTTCCATCTAATCGGGTTCCTTCCTACACATATTTACAGACTCTTGATGCCATCAAGAAGCCAAAATCACAGGAAAGCAGAGAGGATGAAGCCTCACCTTCTCAGAAATATAATCTTGAATCCATTCCAGGGCTGTAATCTTCTCTGGTGACCCTTTCATTTTCTTCATCGGAACTACCCCGATCATTCTTTTACGATTCAGTTCTCACATTTGTTATAAAGCAGATGCTTTCTGCTCACTGTATAAGAATAAAATGATGGGGTTAGTGGCATTCAATGTATCCGAGTTATTACCGCTTGCATGTATTTAGTGTAGATTATGGTTTCATCTAGACACAGGCATTTTTGTCCTTCCGAGGAGGCTGTTCCCATCAGTGGAGTTCTTGTCGGGAAATTTTAAATGAGGGCAAGGAGCAATATAATTGCTGATGTAATAATTCTGGAAATGAATTCTTGTTGTAAATAAAACACTCTCCTTTGGCTTTCTCTGCGCGCTTAGACATTTGCTGTAGTCTCAGTATTTTTGTTTTCTTGATTTAAAAATTCCCTTCCCTTCTTTACTAACCATTGACTATCATTAATTCAATTTGCTTTATGTTAACTAGCAGGGTGCTGTGTGCTGCTGTGGTGCTCTTTCCAAAATTTATTTTTATTTCATTATATAAAAATTAAAATAGATATTTATAAGAAAGGTAATTGCTAAAATTCGAGAGGAAAAATGTTATTGCTAAAAACTAATGATAATTAAAAAAATATCCATAAGAGTTCTAATGACTTAAATTAAAAGGGAAAACAATGTATTTTTTTTAATTAAAAACTCTCGTATATTTTTTGTTTTGATGACTATCAGGTTGTTCTCTAATTTTTGCCAGTATCCAAAATGGCTAGAACATCTAATGATTTCATTGCAGTGACAGCATATATATGCAACAAGTATGCAGTTTCTACAGCAAACTTTTTGATTGTCAGAGTGATTAATATTTAAAAGTATATTTTTATCAAGATTTTATATCATCATTTTGTATTTGAAATATCAATACCTCTTGAACTAAAACATGTTTTATAATAACATATTTAATAATATAAGATACCTTTAATTTGTGGTAAATATTTATTTTAAATGCAAGCCTATCACATAAATAAAAGGATTGATTGATGAGTTTAAGAACTAAAATTAAAAGGACAAAAAGATGGACAAATTTAAAAAAGAGATGTTGGTTCAGTCCAAAATAAATTTTAAAAAAAGATGTTGGTTCAGTCCAAACCGGAACACTGTTCGGTAATTGGGTCATATCTAGAGCTATATATCTCAGATTTAGGTCC
>NW_011500126.1:170612-176103 GCF_000495115.2 Populus euphratica
TAATTTATACAATTAACCTCCTTGTGGTTTGACCCTGGTCTTATCGAATTATTTATTACTTTGACACTCCTATACTTAAAAAAAGATATCAATTTTTTAATCGTATCACATAGCCCACCATGACCAGTGCCTTGCCTGAAAGTATCACAGAGCCCACCATGACCAGTGCCTTGCCTGAAACAAAGCCTTCCTTTTCTCTCCTGCTCAACTTGGACACGGATCACACAATTATCATGACAGTATGCCATTGTTGAAATGATTACTGGACACGAGCAACAAGGAATATTCATTTTGAGCTGTGAGAGGAAGAGGCCCAACTTAGTGTTGCTCTTGTAGGCTCAACAGCTATTCAATTGCAAGGATTTATGTGCTTGGTGATCTTGGCTCGGCATTGTTGTTCTGTTTCAAGTTTTTTACTTAGTTTATAGCTGCACTATTTTCTGTTTTGTTTCTGAAGTTCTATGTCATCCTTCACCTATTAGTTGCTTGCAGCTTAATGATCAGTGATAAAGGACCCTGCAGCAGAATTGTTCTGTACCATGTTTTTTTCAAATTAATTCTGATTATCAAAAATAAAAACATAAAGAAAATTTAAAAAACAAAAACACTCTCCCTTGGAAGGATACTGACAAGAAAAAGCATCAAACCAAGGCTGGCTAATGAAGATTTAAAATCTTTCCCTCAAAACTCAGAAGGAAATTGAACCCAGTAGCACTGCATACACCAACGAGACTCATAATGGTGGACATCATGTATCTTATAGAGTAGAATTGATAATCATCAACACTTGCTACTTAAAATAATCAGTAGGAGCATGGATTTACAAGGGCTGTTGATAGGAGCAGATCACATTTTTAATATCATATTCATTTCCAAGTTTTCCAGGTCAAATACGCAACATATATGATATTGGTTTTATTTGTTCTTCAAATTATATATAGACCGACCATAATTTCTACTGTTTCATGAAGTCATCATCTGAGGCAGCTAGCTTCTAATAATTCAAAGAAGCAGCATTATTAAACTTACAACATGTGTATCCATTGCCACTTTTTTACACAATAGTGGCTCCCAAGAACTTTTAATTTCCACACAAATATGATTTCCAAAGGATCGGCCAGCTGATTGAAGTATTTTCAGTTTCATTGGTAAATTGTATTGGAATTTTAGAGGCGTTTAGTGGTGTAATCCTATGTGTTTTTCACAATGACGACCTTACATAATAAGATAAAATGATTTCTTCCAAGAAAATTATAGGAAATGGATTTCTTCTTCCCACGAGATTTCTTCTTCAACCCTTATTTATAGAGTCAGCACCTTAAAACATAGACTTTCAGCAAAGGTCACTGCATCATCATACAATGGATACAAGGCTGTTTGAGGCTGCTCAAACAGGAAACATTGATTATTTGCAGCAGTTGCTGGCAGAAAATCCATTTATCCTCAACAACACACAGTTATCTGCCGAGAATCCCTTGAACATTGCTGCTGCTATGGGGCACGTTGACTTTGTGAAGGAGATTATAAGGTTGAAACCAGTTTTTGCCAGAGAAGTGAATCAAGAAGGCTTTAGTCCTATGCATATAGCTGCAGATAATGGCCAGGTTGAGATAGTGAAGGAGATAATGGAAGTCGACATCAAACTCTGCCGATTAGAGGGAAGACAGAAAATGACTCCTTTTCACCACGCTGCTATCAGAGGGAGGGCTGAGGTGATCGGTCTAATGCTTTCGGGTTGTCCTGATTGTATCGAAGATGAGACTGAACGAAGGGAGACTGCTTTGCACCTTGCAGTCAGGAATAACAGATTTGAAGCAATCAAGAAGTTGGTGGATTGGATCAGAGAAATGAACAAGGAATACTTGCTGAACATGAAGGATGAACAAGGGAATACAGTTTTTCACCTTGCAAGCTGGAAGAAACAACGTCGGGTAACAAATTCTTCTCCGACCCTTTTCCTTTCTGATTCCCGGTACTCACTAGCTCATATGGTTGGTAAGGTTCACTGCTCAAAACTAGTTACACTTGCACATTTGATTTCAAGCTAAACTCACAGAGTCCTAGGTAATGCAGAAGTGCAGAATTCCTTGATTTCCTCTGTTTATTTTCGCCTATTGATCACCCCATCAAACCTGAAGATCCATTGACTTTTTTTCGTGATGATTTTCTGGTGGGGAAGGACAATCAGGTGTTGACTTCGATACCTGCCATTAGGCTATTATTCAAAACGTGTACTAAAATAAAGTTGCTTTCTAGGACTATGGAAGCAGGATAGGTGAACTATTGGGTGTTCATTTTCAGATGTTTCTTCTAACCTAGACCCTGTGACATAATTAAGAATAATCATTAGAGAAGATTTTAGATGGCTCATACTTACATTTGTTAAAGTGGAAACTTTTCTCCCAAGACATCTTGAGTTCATGCTGTTGAAAGAGAGATTAGCACCAACCCCATCACTAGGTGGAATTTCTATATTACAACCAAATGGGAGTATATATATACATCTCGGTCCATTCCAAACAGAAAAGGGATTTCCACTTGTAACCTGAGGCTGAGATTTCTGATCAGACCAAGCAAACACAAATGATGAAGTAGAGAAGTTTCGAGACCAAGAAAGCAATCTGCCTCCACATTCTAAGAGTCTGATCTCCAAAAATCACATATCTATTTTTATTCTGCAATTGAAGTGGCCCATATATATCTTGCCACCATCAATTTTAGGACTTAGGTTCTCAAGGATCGGGGGTTACAGCACTTCATCTAAAGAATGCAGTTTTGTTTCCAAATTAGTAGCAGTTATGCATCATCTTTTTCTTTTTAAGCTTACTAGAATCAAACCTAAGGTCTTGCAAATGTTGGGAGATGGCCAACATGCCAACAGAGATAACTTATCAACACTTGAGCATGACCCCTGCAGATAGTCATCAAACTTTGCAGTAATTTGACCACTGTCTTAAGATTTAGCTCTTTCAGAAATATGCGAAAGTAAGAGATGTTATCCTTGCAGGTGATAGAAATATTTCTTGGAGGTGGATCTGTAAGTACAGGCTTGTTGGAAGTGAATGCCATTAACCATACTGGCATCACCGCCCTCGACGTGATACTACTTTTCCCAAGCGAAGCAGGGGATAGAGAAATTGTTGAGATCCTTCGAAGTGCTGGAGCAATGAGAGCAAGAGATACTGTCCCCTCTACTGTTACCAACACCCAAACCTCTACCGACAACCCCTCAACACCAGAGAGATGCTGGTCAAACCGAGATAACTTTGTAGAGTACTTCAAGTTTAAGAAGGATAGGGATTCACCAAGCGAAGCTCGCGGTGCACTACTAGTTATAGCTGTTTTGGTTGCAACTGCAACGTTTCAAGTTGGAGTCGGCCCTCCAGGAGGTGTTTGGCAAGATACAAACATACCTGACCAAAAAAATATTACCAGCAGTAACACTGCACACTTTGCAGGTCAGTCCATTATGGCTACCACAAACACAGTTGGTTTTATGCTGTTTGTGTTTTTCAACTCAGTTGGATTTTCCATGTCTCTTTACATGCTCTATGTCCTCACAAGTAAATTCCCCTTGCAATTTGAGCTTCAAATATGTCTGCTTGCTATGTATTGTACTTATGGCACTGCATTATCATGCATTGTGCCATCCAACCTCTATCTATTTGTTCAGTTAACCACAACAATATTGTCATCAACTATGTCTGCTTTGGCTCGATCTGTACGCCCACTTACAAGAATGCTCAGAAAATCTTTCAAGGACTTCACTCATAGAGTTGTCTGAAAGTGGATGGATGCAGAGTAGGTGGTGGTGTTCATATATATCATCAGATAAGCTACAGCCTAACCGGGGAACAGGAGCAGCATGGAGTATCAAAGATACCTTCCCAGATTAGTTATAGCTGTTAATCTGTTAACCAACTTGCCATTATTCCATGTATCAATCCTTGGAGCAAATAGCAGAAGAGTCCCGTGCCGATACCTTTTCACAAGGTAAGAAATTGTTGGCCAGCTACATTGGCAGCATACAAAACCAATGTATAGAACCTGTTTGGTGATTAAATATATGTTTTTTTTTCTTTTTGAATGCATAGATATGTTCGAGCAAGGATCGTTGTGTTCTCTCCCTCACAAACTGTTTCCTAGTCTTCACTAGTTATCTTTCCTTCGGCCAAAGTAACTGAGCAAACATATCCATGTTACAGGCTGAAATCCACCAGCTTACATACTGAGGCTGATAGGGGACTCGTGATGCATAAAAGCAAGAGGGAAAAGCTATGATGAGAAGAAAAAACGCATCAAATTAACACGATATGGAATAATTATAACTCTTTACTTTCGAAATGACATTTTTCGTGTTTACCGTCATCCAAAAACAAACAATATGAGGTCCAAATCTCAATGTCCTTAATTGATCGACACAAAGCACAACTTAAATCGAAATTGTTAAAATTTCCGGGGCTTTATGATCCATCAAGAAATCATCAAACTATGTATGTTTCATTACCTAGCTTACACTCAATGCACTGCATCAACAGGTAAAAACGTGTCTGTACCAAACCCTCAATGCTCGGCCTCTTCATTTCGTCTTCAAGACATCTCTGAAATCACTGCACAAGCTAAGAATATAGTAGGCTGTATATATCCCACGACCAACATCCAATATAGGAGTAGTGAAATGGTCATGTGGGTGACACACACCTCAAAGTAATAACCAGACTCAGCAAAAGATTACGACTTACGAGTGTTAAAATATGTGCACCTTTGTGAAATTCAGGAAGAGCGGATGAAGATTATAATTTTCTGTAGCATATTTTATTTTGTTAGTGACCTGAAGCAATTGAAACAAAGTCATGGAGAATTTTATGGTGCTCGTAACTAATAGGATATCTTTAGTTAATCTGAGCACCTTAAATTTCTCATAAGTTATAGCAACAAGATAGTCATATGAGCTTTTGTAAGTAGGAAGGGTACAGAATGATCAACGAAAAGTTGTCAGAACGATGAGGCTAAACTTAAAGAAGTTAATATAAGAAGGAAAGTCAGGCAGCATACCTCAGCTAATCCTCTTGTAAGAACTTCTATTTAGATTACAAATTGTCAGCCTGTTCAGTCATCAACAACATAAACCTCTAACTTTACTAAGATGATGATGTTTCAAAAATCCAAATAGTATGGGAGCTAGGTTATTGTTAGAAATAATGTTTAGGACTGCTGAGCTGGAATTGTATTCTTTCTTTAATTTTTGATTTGGTCAATTTTGTTCCTATTCTCTTGTTCTTGCTGCTATTTCGCCGCTCTGTTATTTCCATTATCAATTGATCATGGCTTGAATGTAGGACCTTGATCGTAGGAGTTTGTTATGTATCAGCTCTATAAATTGAGCTGCAGTTATGAATAAAGTATTCAGCTTTTCATTCATCAATCTCTTCTTAAACACAAGCATTATCCTTTGTTATTTTTGTTGTTCAGAATCACTGCAACAACGACA
>NW_011500126.1:179338-184420 GCF_000495115.2 Populus euphratica
TGTGCCCCTTTGTGAAATTCAGGAAGAGCGGATGAAGATTATAATTTTCTGTAGCATATCTTATTTTGTTAGTGACCTGAAGCAATTGAAACAAAGTCATGGAGAATTTTATGGTGCTCGTAACTAATAGGATATCTTTAGTTAATCTGAGCACCTTAAATTTCTCATAAGTTATAGCAACAAGATAGTCATATGAGCTTTTGTAAGTAGGAAGGGTACAGAATGATCAACGAAAAGTTGTCAGAACGATGAGGCTAAACTTAAAGAAGTTAATATAAGAAGGAAAGTCAGGCAGCATACCTCAGCTAATCCTCTTGTAAGAACTTCTATTTAGATTACAAATTGTCAGCCTGTTCAGTCATCAACAACATAAACCTCTAACTTTACTAAGATGATGATGTTTCAAAAATCCAAATAGTATGGGAGCTAGGTTATTTTTGATGTTTGGATTTTTGTTAATCAGATTTTCATCTTAATATTCCCTTCTCCATGGTCTAGAAAGTACATAATTAATGGTGAAAGTCTTGATACCTACAAAACAGTCTCTATCGATCAGATTTATACAAAACAATTTTTTTTAATTAGATTTAAAGACCCTTCAATGATAAAATCAATAACTCTAAATAACTATAATAAATAAAGGAAAGAATTTTTAATTCCAATAACACAAGTATTTGTTTTTATTTTCATATTATAAATATTATACGGGTTAAGGTATGAATGCTTGGAGGGTAGAGAAAACGAAACTTTTACCTGGATGGTTCAAAAGTATTTATAATTCATGAACTTATTGTTTTGATAAAATAAAGAGATTGGAATTCATTTGATTATGATAGTATTAATGTGAGATAAGCGTAACGAAGATAGGTTTGGAAGTTAAGCACATCGTTAAACCCAAGCATATTAAATCTAGTAACTTAATAAACCTACATTGACTTGGGTTTAGCACTTGATCAATCCTAAGTATGTTGGGACCGACAATATGTTTGACCCACAATATTCTAAGTTCAGCACATAACTTGATCAAAGTATATTAGGTCTAGTAATTTGTCATACCCATATTAATTTGGACTCAACATATAATTAAATTCTAGTATATTAGATATGATAACTTGTTATATTCATATTAATTTGGACTCGACACATGATTAAACTCAAATATATTAGGTTTGATAACATGTTAGATTCATGATATTAGCAAATACCTTAACCTAAATATATTATATCTTGCAATTTCTCAAGCACGTCTTAATTTAGGCTAAGGACATTTATATTGAGTTTTAGACCCTTTCAAAAAGCATCAAAATATTGACTTAAAAATTCGAACTCGTCATAAGCCTACCCAACACCTGAATGCAATAAGTCGCCATGTTAAAAAATGGCATCATGAAATCTTAGGTGGGGGTTAGAGAACTCCCTACATTTTTCTTCAGTGAAATACAGACCATTTCTAAAACTGAATCTCTTAGCAAAGCATCGCAACCACTGAATCAAAATGGGACATTTAGATTGGTTAGTTTCTACTATATGATTCATGAAGTTATCATCTAAGGCAGCTGACTTCCAATAATTCAAATAAGCAGCATTATTAAACTTACAACAAATGTATCCATTGCCTCTTTCTTACACAAGAAATGGCTCTCGGTAATTTTTAGTTTCAACACAAATATGATAGATAAAGGATTCGCCAACTGATTGAAGTATTTTCAGCTTCATTTTATCAATTGTATTACAATTTTAGAGGCATTTAGTGGTGTAATCCTTTGTGTTTTTCACAATGAAGACTTTAATAAGATAAAATGATTTTATAAGTAAAGAAAAGGACATGGATTTCTTCTTCCCACTGGAGTTCTTCTTCAACCCTTATTTATAGTCATCGCGCTAAAAGAAGAAGACATCCTCTTTCTTTCCTAGCTGAGGTCGCTGCATCATACAATGGATACAAGGTTGTTTGAGGCTTCTCAAACAGGAAACATTGATTATTTGCTGCAGTTGCTGGCAGAAAACCCATTTATCCTCAACAAAACACAGTTGTCTGCCGAGAATCCCTTGAACATTGCTGCTGCTATGGGGCATGTTGACTACTTGACTTTGTGAAGGGGATTATAAGGTTGAAACCAGTTTTGGCCAGAGGGGTAAATCAAGAAGGCTTTAGACCTACGCGACCTACGCATATAGCGCCAGATAATGGTCATGTTGAGATTGTTAAGGACCTAATTAAAGTCGACGTCAAACTCTGCCGGTTAGAGGGAAGGCAGAAAATGACTCCTTTTCACCATGCTGCTATCAGAGGGAGGGCTGAGGCGGTCGGTTTAATGCTTTCAGGTTGTCCTATTTGTATCGAAGATGAGACTGAACGTAGGGAGAATGCTTTGCACCTTGCTGTCAGGAATAACAGATTTGAAGCAATAAAGATGTTGATGGATTGGAAGAGAGAAATGAACAAGGAATACTTGCCGAACATGAAGCATGAGCAAGGGAATACATTTTTGCACCTTGCAAGCTGGAAAAAAACAAAGCCAGGTAATTCCCAGTACTTAATAGCTCAAAGTTTTATGCATAAGAACTTGCATCCTCACCCCTCTCCATTGTTGAAAAAAAAACCATGATTGCAGGTGATAGAAGTAATACTCCGCAGCAGAATGTAAGCCCAGGCTTCCTGGAAGTGAATGCCGGAAACCATAGTGGCCTTACTCCACTGAGTATGCTACTTATTTCACCAAGCGAGGGCATAGAGAAATCATTGAGATCCTTTTAGGTGCTGGGGGCCTGGGGCTATGAAAGCTGGAGACACTTATTTCAATCAAAACCCTATTTGCACCTCCACAACAAGAGAGACGGCAATCTCAACCAGATAATATGGTCGAATACTTTCAAATTTCATTATGCCATGGCGTGTTCGAATTTGCGATGAAAACTCTTTTTGTTAAAAAATTAATTGTTTTATGTTTTAAAATATTTTGATGCATTAATATTAAAAATAAATTTTAAAAAATATAAAAAAATATTAAAACTTCAAAAAGCAACCACAGGAGGTTTTTTACAAGTTACTAACATACCAGAGCAAAACAATACCACTAATAGCAACTCAAAGCACCATGCAGATGCAGTTCAGTCCATATGGGTGCTACTAATAGAGCTGCTTTTGCCCCCATCGTGCTTTTCAACACAATTGGGTTTTCTGTATCACTTTGCAGCATCAAAATCATCACAAAGCAGTTTGAGCTACTAACATGTTCTTCACTTACAACACTGCGTTAAGAATCATCACACGAGATAAGTTCACTCTCAACGTGGTTTTAACCACGGCAATTTTGACTTCTACCACATCCCTTTTAGCCAAGAGAGCAAAAAAGGGAACTTCCAGAGAAGCTTAAGAAACTCTTTGGCAACACAATGTGCAGAGTGGTCGAGTTTGTGACGAGGCGCCAAGTTATGGTTACACAAGATTCATCTGTTTCAGAAGATCCGAGACAAATGTTCGATTGTCCATCAACAAAAAGAACCTTATGATTTCCTTTTACTACTTGGTTTTTCATTGCCTGTCAACTGGCATAGAAAAAAAAATCAACCACTAACTTCTCTTTCTATTTAATCTAATCGAATTCATAATTTCTCTTGCTTTCGTTTTTAATTACAGAAATAATGATGTAATATCACTTAAATCACCAAGATTTCCTCTCGCGGAGGTGAGTACTAACCTACCTCCATCGCGGTTTGTGCAAAAAGGTGTCACGCGAATGTCGGAGGTGGTTAATGGTAGTGCTGGAGAGAGTAAATGTTTATCGGAATCTTTTGTTACTCCGGTGAAAAAACCGGAAGTTTCGGGTTTTAGTGACTGTTTATCTACGCATAGTAGCAGTGCTAGTATTTTAGATGATGATGATTTTGATGAGTCTATTTTGGAGGAGATTGATGCGATTTGTGAGCAGAAGTCTGTTGTGAAAGTGGAAAAGGAAAGTCCGAATAGGAGTTTTAGTGTAGAATGTGAGTGTGATCAGGGAAATGAGGGCAGTTTGGCTAGTTTGGAGTCAGGTATGCGAGATGTGTTGGACTCTCCAACGGAAGAGAAAAGTATTTGTCCAAGTGGAAATATGCCTGAAGAGTATGTGAAGTATTTGCAGGGTCTGAATGACAGGCAGCGTGAAGCTGCTTGTAGTGATATTTCGGTTCCTTTGATGCTTATTGCTGGTCCAGGTAGTGGAAAGGTCAGCCATTCTCTTCCTATCTGTGTGTGTGCATGCGCTTGAGTGCACTAGCAAGTCTTATTTGAGAGTTTTGGTTAGTAAGTCTTGCTGGTTTTGCTCTGAATTTTCTGTTTTTGATGTAGACTTCTACAATGGTCGGGCGTGTTTTGATGCTGCTCAATGAGGTATTGCAAGATTTTAGCTGCTGATGATTTTTTTTTTTTTTTTAAAAGAGGCGCGTTATTTGTGCTAGATTTTTTGCTGCTGGCTTTTAACATTGTTTGCTTGTGTTTCGGCTTTTGTTTCTATCTGATGGCTTACTCCTTAGATTATGTGTGGGCTTTTTTGTTTCTGTCCTTTGAAACATGGTCAGGGAATTAGTCCATCAAACATTCTGGCAATGACTTTCACAACTGCTGCAGCTGCTGAGATGAGAGATCGGATTGGAGCAGTAGCTGGGAAGGCAAAAGCTAAAGAGCTTATGATTAGCACGTTCCATTCCTTTTCATTGCAACTTTGTCGTTCACATGCAGAGAAGTATGCACATTCCGAGATTGTGATGTTCAGACATTTGCTTCTGCATTATGTTCCCTTCCTGAATAAATGTTCTACATTGTCATTATAACTCTTAGAATTATATGGAAATGTTACCTGCTACAGTTAGAAATAGTTGGTCTTTGTTTAAAATGTAGAAGTCTTCTGTTGTCTTGGGTAGATTCTAGGCTTGAAGCTGGCTTCTGCTCTATGATAATATAATTCATGTGAAAGGGTAAGTAACTTGTGGTTCATGCTATAGATTAGGCCGCACATCAGAATTCTTGATATATGGACATGGGCATCAGAGAAGAGCAATCATTGAGGCTGTGAGGCTATTAGAAAAGGAAAAGAGTGGTGT
>NW_011500126.1:184910-224593 GCF_000495115.2 Populus euphratica
GCGGAAGGCGGGCCGCACCCCCCACAAAAAAAAAAAAAAAAAAAGAGTAGTAGAAGCATAGAGTATTCAAGATTTCACATGAGAAATGTTACCAGCTTACTGTGTTTCACCATAAGTTTATGGGTATATAGCAAAGTTTTTAAACTCCATCCGGTTTAAAGCTCAAGTTTGGAGTTTTGATCAGGTTATTGAATTATTTAAATTAATTTAATTTTAATTTTAAAAAATAAAAATAATATTATTTTAATAAAAATATAAAAATTAATATATTATAATCAGATTTTTTATTGATATTATCAAGTCAATTGAGTTAACTCGTTAAATTATTATAAGTTTTAATTTTTTTTATTTTTAAAAAAATTTAATCTAGTTCGAGCCAAGACCTACTATTGGATTTCAAATCTATAGTATAGAGTTTATATATATATATATATAATGATATGTCAACTAAAATTTAATCACGTGTATAGGCAGCACAGAGCTAACTAATAAATCAAGATTTTATTAATACATTTTTAGACGTTTTGAGCGTGCACATTCCAGCATTAAATGTGCCCCATGAAAGTATACTAAGTCTAGCGCTGGGCAAACTCAATTATTTTTAAATGTGATAAATAGTATAACTTGGATTTAATGCCAGCCAAATCCAAACATCTTTTGGGAACAGGGTAAGCCTAACACGCATTTCTTGAAAATGTCAAGCCTAGGAATTTTTGTCATCACACACTAGCTAAATTTCCGCAACCAGAGATGGAAATATAATACTTAAGTATAATATCATTAATTTTATATATTTTTATATAAAATCTTAAATTATATATTTATTAATAAATATATTTTTTTAAATAAATCTATACTTTACTAGCATTACTATAAATGTTAAGGTCTCTTATGATCTATTATGTCTTTATTTTTTTACTAAATAAAATATAATTTATAATACAATTTAAAATATTATAAAAAACATTGCCTTAATTTTTATTTTCCCCCCGTCACCACGTAGCTGAAACTTAACAAAAGCATCGTAGAACTCAGCACAAGAGACCGCCGTCATTGCAAATGAAACTGACTTTTCTTGGAACTGAAGCTTCTGCCGAAGCATAGCAACTACTGAATCAATCTGCTGAACTCCAATTAGCTCAAGTCCCAAAAGGTTTTGAGATTTCTCAATTGGGACTTTCTTTCCATTTTCTGTCAATTTTTCTTTAAAAATACTCCTTTTTGGGCATATAATTGGACAGAAAATTCTAACGGGGTTTGCAAAAAGGACCAAAATGAGAAATGTTTGAAACATTTGAGTCCTAATTGATAAAGTGCATTGTTCTTGAACTCACTTGAGAATCGGCATAAATTGGGGTCTCCCCGTTTGTTTTCCTCTTCTACTGGCCACTGAAGAAAAGTCACAGGATGACTAGTCGTTCGTTTTGATTGGGAAGACACGACGCCGTTTAAGGCACCCATCAATTTGAAAACCAGCGTTTCGTCCCCAGGGGAGGGAAAGGAAGACATCAAAACAATACCGTCACCTTACTCCAGTCTCCTCCGTTCCCCGGCTCCCTTTTCACTCTATTAATTCAAAAGGAAAAAAAAATGTCAAAAGAAAACAGTTACTCTTTAGCCAAAATCGTAACGGAAGAACAAAGAGCTCGAATTTCGCACAAGTTCAAAGCCGCCAAAGCACTCCTCGCTCGCAAACGCTCTCTCGACTCCATCGCCGCCGAAACCGCTAATAAATTCCCTCACAAGTAAGCACAAATCAAGCACTAACTTCTCTTTCTGTTAAATCTAATCGAATTCATAATTTCTCTTGCTTTCGTTTTTAATTACAGAAATAATGATGTAATATCACTTAAATCACCAAGATTTCCTCTCGCGGAGGTGAGTACTAACCTACCTCCATCGCGGTTTGTGCAAAAAGGTGTCACGCGAATGTCGGAGGTGGTTAATGGTAGTGCTGGAGAGAATAAATGTTTATCGGAATCTTTTGTTACTCCGGTGAAAAAACCGGAAGTTTCGGGTTTTAGTGACTGTTTATCTACGCATAGTAGCAGTGCTAGTATTTTAGATGATGATGATTTTGATGAGTCTATTTTGGAGGAGATTGATGCGATTTGTGAGCAGAAGTCTGTTGTGAAAGTGGAAAAGGAAAGCCCGAATAGGAGTTTTAGTGTAGAATGTGAGCGTGATCAGGGAAATGAGGGCAGTTTGGCTAGTTTGGAGTCAGGTATGCGAGATGTGTTGGACTCTCCAACGGAAGAGAAAAGTATTTGTCCAAGTGGAAATATGCCTGAAGAGTATGTGAAGTATTTGCAGGGTCTGAATGACAGGCAGCGTGAAGCTGCTTGTAGTGATATTTCGGTTCCTTTGATGCTTATTGCTGGTCCAGGTAGTGGAAAGGTCAGCCATTCTCTTCCTATCTGTGTGTGTGCATGCGCTTGAGTGCACTAGCAAGTCTTATTTGAGAGTTTTGGTTAGTAAGTCTTGCTGGTTTTGCTCTTAATTTTCTGTTTTTGATGTAGACTTCTACAATGGTCGGGCGTGT
Organism: Populus euphratica; assembly: GCF_000495115.2. NCBI lineage: Eukaryota > Viridiplantae > Streptophyta > Magnoliopsida > Malpighiales > Salicaceae > Populus > Populus euphratica. Next base: position 187,453 of record NW_011500126.1, read on the forward strand.
TTTGATGCTGCTCAATGAGGTATTGCAAGATTTTAGCTGCTGATGTTTTTTTTTTTCTTTTTGTTTAAAGAGGGGCGTTATTTGTGCTGGATTTTTTGCTGCTGGCTTTTAACATTGTTATTTTTTTTTTTTTTTTAAAAGAGGCGCGTTATTTGTGCTAGATTTTTTGCTGCTGGCTTTTAACATTGTTTGCTTGTGTTTCGGCTTTTGTTTCTATCTGATGGTTTACTGCTTCGATTATGCGTGGGCTTTTTTGTTTCTGTCCTTTGAAACATTGTCAGGGAATTAGTCCATCAAACATTCTGGCAATGACTTTCACAACTGCTGCAGCTGCTGAGATGAGAGATCGGATTGGAGCAGTAGCTGGGAAGGCAAAAGCTAAAGAGCTTATGATTAGCACGTTCCATTCCTTTTCATTGCAACTTTGTCGTTCACATGCAGAGAAGTATGCACATTCCGAGATTGTGATGTTCAGACATTTGCTTCTGCATTATGTTCCCTTCCTGAATAAATGTTCTACATTGTCATTATAACTCTTAGAATTATATGGAAATGTTACCTGCTACAGTTAGAAATAGTTGGTCTTTGTTTAAAATGTAGAAGTCTTCTGTTGTCTTGGGTAGATTCTAGGCTTGAAGCTGGCTTCTGCTCTATGATAATATAATTCATGTGAAAGGGTAAGTAACTTGTGGTTCATGCTATAGATTAGGCCGCACATCAGAATTCTTGATATATGGACATGGGCATCAGAGAAGAGCAATCATTGAGGCTGTGAGGCTATTAGAAAAGGAAAAGAGTGGTGTACAAAATGACGATGCCAGTAAACTTGCTGAAGATTCTAAAGACATAGTATCTCCGGAATATTTCAAGGACAAGTCAAAGAAATGGCAAAAGTTTGTGACACAGGTTAGCAATTTGTTAAGTGCACTATAATCTACCACTATATATTATGAACACGAAATAAACTAGAATTTATTTGATATTTAATTATTGTCTGTTATTTTTAATAATTACTATCATTTTAATTAGTGCTGGATCCAATTTAGTGATTTTCAAGGCTCAAAATATTCTAGTATAATGAAACTTGATTGCTAAATTTTTCCTTCCTATTGCTGACTGGTAATCGCCTCTCCTTCATTCAAGATATACAAAAAAAATAGTTTACGATATGGTTTTATCTCTCTTCTTTGTGTACTACTTCTAATATGTTTAATTGCTTATGAAGTTATCAAATTTTATCCATGGCACCAATTCATTAATGTGCTCCATTTCAGGCTAAAGCTTCTGGAAAAACACCTGCAGACTTCCATAGAAGGGGTGATGAAATTGGAGTAAGCTGTTAAATTTCTGGTTCCAGTATCATTCCAGTATATTTCCTTTCTTACCTTTGATTCTTAAATTTGCTTCAGGCAGCAATTCTTGGGAACTACAATGACATATTAAGATCTTGTAATGCTTTGGACTACCATGACTTAATCAGTTGTTCTGTGACCTTGCTCACTGATTTTCCTGAAGGTCAATACCATCCAAATGTATATAACGAGTTTACACAACTCACATGTTATTAGAGTTCTAACATTTTTGTTACTATCCATTTCAGTATTTGAGGATTGCAAAGATTCATGGAAAGCCATTGTGATAGATGAGTTCCAGGACACAAGTGCCATGCAATACAGTCTTTTACGACTTCTTTCATCTCATAATCATATAACTATTGTTGGTGATGATGATCAGGTATAACTTTTCATTTGTCATCTAAAAATCCACAGATTCATTTCAATTTTTTCCTTTTGGATTTGGATTCTGAACCCCACCTCAGGGATTCTCATTGGCTACACTTGTGATTTACTAGCTCTAAACTTGTACTTACATTGTCTGCAGTCAATTTTCAGTTTCAATGGAGCTGAAATTTCTGGGTTTGACTCATTTCGTCATGATTTTGCAAATTACAAAGAGGTCTTTATTGTCCTTTGGCTATTTTTTTCTGTCATTGTTATCTATGTTTCCTTGATTATGTAATAAATAACTGGACGAGTATATCTATAATTTCTTTCCAGTGCTCTTAGAGTGTATATATCATTGCATTGTTTTGATTCTTGATACTACTTGTGCCTTTTTTATCCAGATTAGACTCAATAAAAACTATCGATCCACCCGCTATATTGTTGAAGCTGCATCTTCTCTTATTCAAAATAACATGAAAAGATGCCGGTTCAAGGATGTTCTTACTGATAATTCTTGCGGATCTAAGGTATCTTAGTATTGCAATACACATTGTATCTGAAAAGTTAATTTCTTTTCTTTTCTTTTTACCTTTTTCCTGTTTCATTGGATAATTAATTTTCTTCATGCATTGGACCAAAATGGACAGATAGCTATCAAGGAATGTCAAAATGAACGTGCAGAATGTGCATTTGTTGTTGACAAGATCTTGGAAACTGCATCTGATGGCTCACATTCTAAGCCTTCTTATGGCAGTATTGCCATTCTGTATAGGAGGCAGGTCAAGTTTACTTTCCTTACTTTTTAAGTGTACAAAACAAGAAATTAAGTATTTTCTGACTGTTCATGGCATTATCTCTTAAACTTCAGGTATCAGGAAAGATATTTCAATTAGCATTTCGTGAGAGGAAAATACCATTCAATGTTCATGGGGTTGCTTTTTATAGGAAAAAGGTACCCAACATTTTTTAGAGTTCTAAAATCTTAATCATGAATATCCATACAAGTTTCTCTTACGGTGTTCCTATCGACTAATATACTGTTATTTAATTCACGTGCACATAAGTTATTGGTAGTTGAACAAGCATTTGCTTTGTAATAGGTAGTTAAAGCTATCATTGAGAATATCCATACAAGTTTCTCTTATGGTGTTCCTATCAACTAATATACTGTTATTTTTTTTAAAATATGATTATGTTCTTAAATCATGGAACTTGACACAAGCTATTTTACTCAAGTTTTTGGTCATAGTTGTCATGTGCCGCTGCCAGTCATCAGTGAGAAATCCATGAGTGAATATTTGAGGGTTGTGTTTTTGTTCGTTTAGAAAGTAGATATAAGAAAGTAAACATGTTAAAATATTTTTTCCAGATATTTTTTTCTTTATTTGGATCAAACTTTTCTTTTATTTATTTATTTATTTTTGAGAAAAGGGGATAGTTTTTTTAATTTTTTATGGATATGCTGATTTATTATTATCATTTGAAAAAAAAATGACATTATTAGCAGGTAAGGGAAATTGTTTTCAATCCTTGAAATGGGGTTAGCTAACCTGGATTCATCGCTGCTAGTAATGGATTTGAAGTTCTTAGATTTACAGTTATGAAAATTGTTGTTGTCAAACAGGTTAATATGTTATCATAAAATGATGGTGAAGTTCAAATTGATTTGTTTGGAGAACAAGACAAATTATATTTCATCAATCATCACTACAGTTATATATTCTTTTGAATTTTGCACATTGAGCTCTTCACACTTGCATAACTACCAGAAGATACAAAATGAGTTGATAGCATGGTGTTAAGATGGTGGTTCTTTTCCTTAATCATCACTCTCTATGCTGATTTAATAGTTTCTTTAGCCTGCTCAGGACATCTGGGAGCAGGTTTCAATAGTTCTCGTATATTCAGGTTACTTTCTAGGGATAAAAGGAGCTCAAGTTTGATTATAGTTAGTTGTAATATAGCTAGATATTTCATCTAACTTTATTATTTCCAATGCAGTTGAGTTTGGTAGCTTTCTTTCTCTTGTTTGGGCATATAGTCAGATGTAATACTATTATTGCTGAGAAATTTAGCATGCAAGTAATTCTATTTTCTGATATTTGCTTTATCATTCACGTGCACAATAAGTTATTGGTTGTTGAGCAAGCATTTTCTTTGTAATAGGTAGTTAAAGCTATCATTGCAATGCTTAGAACAACATTGCCAGGTTGTGATGATGGTTCATATCATCAAGTTTTCAAGGCTTTGCTTCATTTTGAGAAGGAGGAGAAAAGGAGGGTACATGTTTAGTTTTTCGCTGGTTCTGCTTTTTTCTATTTATGTATAATGGTATGTTCACTTCATATGACCCTATTTCATCTCTCATCTCTTTCAGGTTATTGAGCATGTTGATAAAATCTCAACGGTCCGAAAATGTAGCTTTATAGCTGCTGCATGTGATGTCTTTAGTGCAAAGATTTCTGGTACCTTCAAGAGGTTTTTGTTTCTCAAATTTTTCTCATCATTTTATATGGGATAAGCTTACTAATAGTATCAACATGTCCGGGAACTGAAACAGTAAATTTTGCTTGACTTGGGATCAAATTAAGTAGTCTGCGTTGGCATTTTCTATATATATATATATATATATACATATATATATATATTTATTTATTTTATTTTTTTTGGTTGGTGGAAGCGGTTATTGATTTCTACACTACAGTTTCCATTACTAAGAATTTTGTGATGACATTGATAAGCTTTTGAAGCTGCAAGATGTTTTTATCTTGCACAATACTGAGTATTGTAACATCTTTGTTAGTAACACATTAATAGTAGAAGACACAGCAAGTTGGGGGCGAGAAATTTCTGCTTCAGGAGCTTCCAATGCTGTTGACTAATGTACCGTACAAAATCATTTGCCTATTTACTTATTTTTTTCCTTTTTGTTTACAATAGGAGTCAGCTCACACAGGGACGTAAGGTGTTGTCTACACTACAGATGATTTCCAAACTTGTTCACAGGGTAAATAAACAAGTTTAGAATTACTGACTTGATGTTTGCTTCAGAAAATTCCTTTTGAAGTGGTAGTTGAATTGGATCAGGAGTTTTTAAATGGCTATGGCGAGCATGAAATGAACAAATTTTTCTGACCTGATTTTAGTTATTCATCCAAGACTGGAGAGTTGCCTGGGTTTATTAAAATTTGCCTTCCTGAAGGAACCTTCATTTTTCCATGCTATGTATTAGTGCCAGACAGAAATTTTAATACAAAAATAATGTTAGACGTTTGTTATTTTCCCCCCACATTGTTGTTAAATGTCAATCAAGTTTCACAAGTTTCTTTCAACGAGTTTTTAGATGCATGGTTTTCTGTTTACAGGAACAGTCAATTTCAGCTGTCATAACTTCAGTGGCAAGCATGGTTCCTCAGGTTTGTTACCCTTGATTGAGCTTCCAAGTTAACTACACAACATGCTTATAAATATGCTAGCACTTTTGATTGGAGATATTTGGGTGCCAGTGCTGCATAAGAGCTGATCTCATTTGGTCATACTTGGAGGAATATGCTATTCCTTTTAAGAACATTCTTGATGCTAAATTGATTTACACCACAGAACTATGATGTGCATGTGAATTTTCTGGTTCCTTTACCATGTTTGTGGTCTGCTAGATTCACAATTTGATCTTCTTGTATGGCTTCAAATCTTAGAAATATCTTCTCGAACAACGGGCAGTGGTTGATAGTGATGGAGGAAAGTTGCTCAATGAAGACAATGACCTCAGATCTGTAAGTATCTTTTGATGGCAATAATTGAGACCATATGCTTTTAGTTAATTACTGTAAAGATCCCAGCTGCTTGTTGCTTATTGGAATGAAACGGAAAATCTCAATCCTTTTTTGATTGTGTGCTTGCTTCTTTAGACAACAGAACTTTGTGGCTGATGATTTTCTAGGATAGCTTTCTTTTTACCCCTTTCCTTTGAAGTTTAAATAAGTTTCATATTCCTATGCTTATCCATATTAACTTTACATCGAATGCTCTGACATGTGGTTAGAACTTGGTTAAACTACCATGTAGGTTCTTCAGTATTTATTGGACGATGTCTCTGATGTCTTATCTATGCAAGTTGCTTCAAAAGAAGGAGAGGGTGATGTGCAAGAACAGAAAGGTTGTGTTAGTTTACTCAAAGAGTTTATTGACTACATAACACAGCGGGAGAAAGAAAATTTTCATTCTCGAAGACATAATAATGAAAATTCTGTAACCCTGACTACCATTCATCAGGTTTTTCCTCAATTTAACTATTTCCCTCTTAGTGCTATACGGAGTTTGATGATGTCATTGGCTAAATTTCTTTCCATCTTGCCCTTTTTCTCTGTGCAGTCAAAAGGCTTAGAGTGGGACACTGTTTTTATAGTAAAGGTACTTGACTACATCATCACTACCCTGGCTTGAGTCTTGGCCTAATAACCTGCCATGCTATTCAAACATTTTATTTTCTAGCATTGATGTGTTGTATCTTTATGGTTTCCTCTTTCCAGTCAGGAATTTGAATGTGGCTTCCTTGCACATATCTGCTTTGTGCCTTGCTTAATATGATTGGAGCCAGCTTTTCACACTTATTTAAAGAAATTTATGATGAGTGTCAATCAAATCTGCAATGGCTTACGTTACTGCATATTTTTCACTTCTAAACCCAATCAGGGTGGTTGTAATAAACCAGAAGTTTGATGTGGTTTTGATTTTGATGTACCTAGATTATATTCTGTTGAGGTACTAAGGCACAATGGTTCTCTAAAGTCTAAAAGCTGTGTTTATTGTTTATGTTTTCTTTTTTCTTTTTCGGTATTTGAAATGATACTGCATCAACAACTTTTTAGCAGACAACACTGGAAACCTTGGGGTGGTTGGTGGTAATGAATCATTGGTAAAATAGTCAAATTTAACAACAGTGTTTGCAATGGTGCTTTGAAAGAGAGTCACTTGTTGGATATACAAGTCTTTGCTCCTTAAATATTCATCACACCTGCTCTGATGCCCAGACTACTGATGCAGGCAAATGAATCTGAGATTCCTCTGTTGCATGAATTTAATGGCACTGCAAAGGAAAATGGGACCTCAATTGAGGTAAGCTTTTTCTTGCATGGAAAATTGCTCCTGTTGCTTTCTGCAAATTAGTTCATTGTGGTGCTCAACTGATTATTCTCTCTGCAAAATCTCAGGAAGCTTTTTTCTTTTTCGGTATTTGAAATGATACTGCATCAACAACTTTTTAGCAGACAACACTGGAAACCTTGGGATGGTTGGTGGTAATGAATTATTGGTAAAATAGTCAAATTTAATAAGAGTGTTTGCAATGGTGCTTTGCAAGAGAGTCGTTTGTTGGATACACAAGTCTTTGCTCCTTAAATATTCATCATACCTGCTCTGATGCCCAGACTACTGATGCAGGCAAATGAATCTGAGATTCCTCTGTTGCATGAATTTAATGGCACTGCAAAGGAAAATGGGACCTCAATTGAGGTAAGCTTGTTCTTGCATGGAAAATTGCTCCTGTTGCTTTCTGCAAATTAGTTCATTGTGGTGCTCAACTGATTATTCTCGCTGCAAAATCTCAGGAAGAGCGGCGTCTTTTCTATGTGGCAATGACTCGTGCTCGAAAGAAACTTTTCATTACATATGTTGCCATGGATTCAAATTGGCAGGTTTGACCCTTCATAAACTATTTCTATTGGTTTCTCAATCTATGTTTACTGTTGAGTATCAATTTGAGTCCTTTCAGATGCTTCATCCATCACGTTTTCTCAAAGAGATACCAGATCATCTTCGGGAGATTCAGGTGCATTTTGCTGGTTTGAATCTTAAGTTCTGCTGTATCTTTGTATTTTTCTTTTTTAGAAAATAAAGATCCAGCCTCTTGCAATTTTCACACTACTCTTGTAAGCCTATTTTTATCTTTGACTTTATTGCTGAAGTGAAGATTCAGGATAAATTGATTTGAGGTGCATTGTTAAAATTAGCATAAATGGCTTAATGCATGAATCAACCACCAAATAAATTGAGTAGAAGGGTAACATCTGTATGAGTATCATGGTGAGAAGAAATTAGGTGGTGGTCTATCAGCTTTGACATGTCTGCAAACTTTTGTGTCCTGCAAGCAATTTTCTACAATATTTGAATAACAAGAAAACTGCCTAGACTTTATCTTCCAGGTAGCCTTTTACTTATATACAGTCAATTTAATGCTATTTCAAATTTGAGAGGGAGAGAATCTTTGCTATTAATTATTTTGCCACTGTAGATTTTAGCAAATCCAATGCTAACACTGCTTGTTGCATATTTCTAGATAACATTTTTGCTTGCACTCACAGCTCCAAAATTTTCTTTTCGGTTATGCACTTGTTTCCTAGACTGTCCATCCCAGCTACTTTGCTTGTTGAGTTTGAGTGTATTCTATTGCTAAGTGTGTGGCTTATGTTAACTGTGTTTCTTATTTATTCACATCAATGGCAGGCTGAAGTATGTCTACAAGATTTACAAACAAAGCATCACGAGATCCAAAATGAAACTGTTGACTTTGTCATTGATCTACCAAAAGAACAGAAAGTTTCTGATTTAGAAACAGAGTCAAATGATTTCCTTGAAAATCAAATAAACGAGGCTTCAAAAGAGTCATTGGAAACAATTGATTCATACAATGGGAATAATTTCTTAAGGAGGTTGTCCTTGAAACTGGGATGGTTTGCTTGAAGCTGCTGTAGCATGCTGGTATTACTTATTTTAAAAATAACCCTTAATTACTTCCCCTGTCCCCTTTTCCAGATTTGCTGTTGAGGAAAGGTCAGTTGTTTCCCACTTATTCCATCAATGGGCCAAGAAACAAGCATTCCAAAACCCTAAGAGATTGCTTAATAAGGTGACCTCCTGTTCCTATACGTTAACTTTTTCCAGCTCTGAATAGTGTGCTAAGTCTTTGAAGTTGAAATGTATGTCTTGAGGGATTAATCTGTTCTTTAGGTCTTCTATTGATGGTAGTTTCTCAATGCATCTGTCCATTCAGCATCACATTCATACATGTAGATGCATCGATTTTATAAACCACAATTCTGTTATTTCTTATTCATTTCCTTATTGGTTCCTTGAAAAGCGAATGGCATCTTCATCAATATTGTACTGACAAAGAGCATGTATACTTAGCTATTTAACCGCCCTCTGTTCATGTGGTTTCTACTATCTGATGTCCATGTGCGTCGCATCAGCTGGTGAAACAATGATGCTTTCTTTCTTTTATTTTCTGAGGGAGCTGCTTGTTGATTGCATACTGTCATTTAATGTTCTGATCAATGCTTCAATATATTATGGTGATAGCATGTTGTAGTTCAAATGAAATTATGATAGATAGCAGAATCTTTCATAATTTGGAAGAAATTTAGTTCAGCCTCTTGTATAGTGAAACGGTTGTCTGAATTTTTTTTCTTGGTTCGGGACAGCTTTGAAATTGATATAATACTTTCATTTGATGCATGGATGTCCTGATCAATGCTTTACTCTATTTTTATTTTCAGGTTGGATTTGTTATTGATGAACGATTGAGAGTCAAGAAGAACAAACACAAGGTGGCGCAATGTGTCAATTCTGTATTAAAGAACAGTTTTAGTTCTCCCTTTTTAACATGTTTTCTTCTCATGAAATATCAGTTTATGTCATCAGGTTCTAGAATGTTAAAAAGATTATTAGCAGAATATGATTTATAGAAACTTTCATCTCTGGGCCAATATTTTAGAAAGTGCAGAATAGGATTTATAAAAAATTTCATCTCTGGGCCAATATTTTAGAAAGTGGGACAGCTAAAGAGTTTTTTGGTGCCCTAATTTTATTTTGGTTGAGGACAAAATAAAATTGATTCAGATTTTCCTTCCAACACTATTTTAACGAAGCTCAGTGAACACGTAAAGGATAACAATTAAAGAATATTTTCTTAAGGAGATTGTCTGCGCATGCATTGTGGTCAGCATTCCTTTCAAATTTGTTAGACGCTTATCAGTAATAATACGCATGCCTCTGTAATGAATTTTATCTAGTATTTGCTGATGCTGCTTTGGCATAATATCTCAGGATGTTTTGCGTGCATTGAAATCCTGCTTGAGCTGTGATGAGGCCTTTCAGTATGCAGAATATGTAAGCTTATAATGCACTTTTCAACATTTCTTTGGTTACTCTCTGGATTTAACAGATAAAACCTGCCTACATTATGGTTGGTTTTTCTGTGATGGTTACTGCAGAAGCTGACAAGAATAGTATAACTATATTCTTTGACCTTCTATGTCTTTCACTCCTGCATGCATTTAGGATGATTTTATCGACCAAGGTATTTCTTGTCTGACAGGTGCTGAGATGGGAGCAAATTCCTGCCGACCAGCGTGCTCATTTGATGCAGGAGAAACAGGTCTGTTTTCAGCCTGCAACTTTGCTGCTTAATTTCTCGTCTGAAATTATGCTTTCACATTCTGTACTCTACTGATGTTCTGTTACTTGGTTTCAATTAAGGTGCTAAAACTCCATAACCTTTAGAATATATTCAGCAAGGAAAAATCAGTGTACTTAAATGCTTGGTCTGAGATTTTCTTGCAAAAATCTTGCACTGTTTAGAATTAGAATATCCATTTTTAAAAATCAGAAATGTAAACAATGATTTCAAGAAAGTAAATCCAGGTTAGTTCTGTCTTTGGAGCTTTTAGCCTCCCCCTGCTGTTGCACTGCACTGCCACCGTAACTCTGCCCGATAAAACCAAGAAAAGAAACCATGTTCTGTTTAGAATTAGAATACCCATTCTTAAAATTCAGAAAAGTAACAATGATTTGAAGAAAGTGCATCCAGGTTAGTTCTGTCTTTGGAACTTTTAGCCTCCCCCTGCTGTTGCGCTGCACTGCCCCCGTAACTCTACCCGATAAAACCAAGAAAAGAAACCATGTTTGTTCTTAGTTGTTGGGATATATAACATATGTTTTCCTATGAACAATGGTTTCTCGATCTATAAGGGAGTGCTGGTTGGGTTCCTCGTGATTCCTACCCTGTAAATGTTTCTCTTCTTCGCATTCAAAGTCATTTTATACATCTTGCTGATACTGAGGCTATATTTTTTCCCTGTTTAGGAGCATTTCCAGAAATTAAGGATAGAGAATTCAATGAGCTCATCTGCACCTACATCTAAACAGGTAACTGCTACTAGTACGAGGAGTGAGTTTGGCTTAAAGATTCAGTTCTATGGCAGTTTATGCATCATTTTTGTTATATTCTCACGTACAGATTGGATATCTTCAAAACTTGGGGTGCACCGTGACCCCTACATCACGTCTTCATGCTTCCCGCTTGATAGAGCAATATAAATCATTATGACAACGATGGATCCCTCCGATGACTTTGATTTGGAAATCCTGCCTATATAGAGCTGTAAGTGTCAGTTTATTGACCCCAAAGAGGACAATTCATACTGCATTCATAATTTAGTTCAAACTGAGGTTATTGACGAGCTGTATTGTTATCGTCCTTTCCATGCAATTTTGACATTCAAGATATACAAGCTTTATAATGCGTCATGATATTTATTTATTTATTGGTTTAATTGCATGCCCATTTAGCCATGTGTTTTACAACACGGATAGATCTCCAATTAAAAATCTCCAATCTCAATCATTGAATTGCTAACTAGAAGACGATGGATGAATTGAAGTTCAGCATGACTTGCAAAAACTTTTTAAGACAAAAAAAAAGAAAAAAGAAACGAGGCATGAGATTTAGCATAATTGATTTTTTGTTTTCAATGGATAGAGAGCAGAAGCGTGCGATATAATGTAAGAATACAACAAGGAAAGTTTATCTTATGGAGAATTAGGTTGCAGATTCGGAGCTCCAGCTGTTTATATATACAAAGCATGCCTTGGGCTCTTACAGCCTAGAAATTAATGGCATGCAGGAGCAGGTAGAGCTTGAAACAATACATGTCTAGTCAAATGGATCAATCCGTGGGTCGTGTTCACTTGCCATAGCCATCCCAGTGCAAAGGCATGTGGGACACATGACCTGCAGTATTTTTTGAACATTGAAAACAAAATTAGCTCTTCTGGCTTCAAATTAGAGCAACCTACTTTTTGTACAGCTGCAAAATGCTAGACATAATGTGCTTAGTAACAGTTTTGAAATCCCTGAAATGATGGAGGGCAACTGATGAGACTCCTAAAAAAATGATAAATTCTCCACGTTTTATTCCGCCAAGAAAATTAGCCTCATATGGCTCTCTCCAATCGAAATTGGGTGCTTGGGACAGCTCAAAAGGGGTGGAGAAAGCGTCTGTCCTTGGACAAACTGCTTAGGCAGTGACAAGATTTTATCATTCTATAGATCTTGACGGCTTACCATTACATCTTGTAATATTTTTCTGTCAAAATTTATCATAACTCATCTGTTCTTCTCTCAGCAGGCACAAACCTCAAAATAAATAAATAAATAAAACCATGTAATTGATCCCAGTTGAGCCAGCTCATTCCACCCAGGAATGGGAGATACGAGAAACAAAGCAGCAGGCAAAAAAAAAAATTCAATATACAGCACCTTTTGTCACTTGATACAGAAAAAAGAGAGAATTTGATGACCAACCTTTCCAGATCCTGAACAATTTGAACATCTTTCCGTTTTAGGTCTTGATAGAGGCCGATCTGCACCACTGATTGTTGAAACTGGTTTGATAAGAACAAGAGCTCCTGTGTTCGAGCACCGAGCACAAGCAAGATAGCCTGCATTTATAGTGTACAGTTCAGAATTAAGCACTGCAAGTGCATCATTCACTCACTGATTTATGTTATGTTAGTAGCCTAGGAGAGACATATAGCTTAGCCAGGATTGAATGACCAGAAATAGCTATCATCATCATTGATTAATCAAATTGCACAAATGGTATTTAGTTTAACATCTAGAGGCAGGAAATTCACCAAGTGGGAAATGTAAGGACTAGGGTATTTGGAGAAATAGTTAGCCAACATCGAAGAAAAGGGAAAGATGCCTTTTTGCGGTGGAAGTATTAAATTATTTTTATCTGATCTTTGAGCAATCCAAGGAACGTAATGGTGCACCAAACCGGTAGAAACTCTAAGAATTTTCTAGATCATTGTGCAAGGATATCCAAGCAATTAAAGGCCACAGCAGGCAAGAAACCCACACGGGAAGAGAGCATGAAGAAGCTAGGAACATACCAGTTCCAAGACAGTATTTGCATCTTTTATGCTCTTGTTGTTTTACATTGTTTATCTCAACCACCATCAAGGCTGAGATGACCCCAACTGCTCCGCCAGAGAATGATGCCACTATAGGATCAACCTGACTGCAATGAAATTGACATGTAAATGAAACTTTAAATGATTGTGTTTCGACATACTTCTTAAAAGACCATAGCCAGTAAAAGAATGAGAAGCTAATGAGAAAAAATAGGATCAATCAAGCTCAACAATCAGGATTGCAAAACCAGGCACTACTTATAAGAGACCATGTTGGTGCAACATACCTCAACTGCATGGGCAGATGCATAGTACGGATAAAATCTGAATACGATGTGCCCCCCAAACCGAGCTTAAGCTCCAACTGGTATGAAAAGGAATAAACACTTCAAAACAATGCCAAAAACAAACACTCTGCAAGGATAGAGCCTTGCTTGATCATGTGCCTCTCTTTTTTAGGACAATCATTACTAGTTCTCTTCAGCTTGGTTTTCTAAGTTTATGTTGTTTTCTTGATGTATATGTGCACTATTCAAGCTCTGGTAAGGAATTTCATCAATTTTTACACATTTGAAAATCTGAGATCCTCCCTTGAAGTTTCCTATCTTATCAAGTAAACTATGCACTCGTTCCAATCAGGAAAAATTACAGTAACAATTTAAATTTTAGCGGAATGAGAAAATTTAGGTAAATCAACAGATATGATACATAACAGATCATAACAATCAAGCACATAGAAAACTCACCGCGGGTGCTAGAAGGCCACCAAAAATGATAATCCCAGCAATAAGAGAGAAACAAGTAGCATAATACAGTCTCAAATTTTCAGCACTCTGCATGTTACATGCAAATTAGTCACTGTGTAATCATCATCTTAAAAGGGAAGAAATAAATACATTTCTTGTGATGTGTGATTCAAACATAAAGGACAAATTAAAAGGAAAGTATAAATGAACAACTGGAAAAAAAAAGGGGGCGGAGAAATGAAATTGCATGATTAAATTGTAGAACAAAATGAAACTCACCAAAGGAGGCAAGAACGGAATGAATGATGGAAAGTTGGGAAGTTCATTCTCATCGCTTTCATTTGAAATTCCAAGTTCTGCATTCTTGATCCTCTGTTGTATCCTTAGTCTACGAACCTACAAAAATTTTCATGACATTATAACATCCGGAGGGAAAAAAGGAATAGAGAGTAGAAAACAAGAATGATAAAAGTTGGACTTAGATCAAAAGGACTGGCAATATAGAATTGTTTTCGAAATTTAAAACACAATCATTAAAATAACAGCATTAGCCATTATGTCACAATGTACACAGAAATGATGAATAACATCTAAGAAATCCAGAATCTTTAATTTTTTTCTATATTGCATGAGCCTAAAGAAGGCATTATCTAGCACTTTGGGCTAATAGGTCTACAATATTACAGTCATCTTCAGCTTTAATAAGTTCTAAAACAGTATTTTGAACCTTGATCTTTCTTAAACAATTATCAAACTTAAAAACTTTTCTTCTTTTTGTCTTTCAAAAATTGATTCTGGATTAGATAAATATGTCTATTGGCCTATTACTATCCTTGGAATTTGGCTATCAGACTATCTAAACAAAAGCTTGAAATCAACCACCCAAAGGAAAAAACAAAAACAAAGAAAGAAACGCGATATAAAGAGAATTCGAGTCATAGTTTCTTAATCCTCACCTCTTCCATATGCAAGAAAATTTTATTCCTCCGACTTCGAATATTATCTTGAATCTCTTGCAATTCCATTTTAGCAAAATCCTGCACTGTTTCTGGCCCTTCTATGATACAAAACCTAACGATCAATCAATCCCACAAAACCAAACACGGCAAATAAGTCAAGATTTTCGTTTTATTCACAAATAAAGCTTTAAAAAGAGTTGGGATATTAAAAAGTAGAAGTCTTTTACCCGGCAGCGTTTCTATCAGGAGAATCAGAGTCAACTGAAGCAGCGAAAGAAGAAGAATCTGATTCTGAAGCCATAGCTTTCCATCTCAAATTCAATTTATGATTAGAAGCATCTGCAAATCTACTCCTCCTCCAGTTTTGAGAACTGCAAGAACTGAGCCCATACAACGGTTTTACCGGGCAAGAAACCGTTAAAACCCGACTCAAACAAGCCATCCTCGTAAACCCAAAAAAAAACAAAGAACACAAGAACAACTCTTGTTTCAGTTTCAGTTCCACTTCGTTTGTGGGTTGTTGTTCTTCATGTTGGTTAACGTTGCTGTTGTTAATGGAGTTAGGTCATCAAGGTAGGAAGAGACAAGAGAGATCACTGAACATGGATGCTGTCATAATATTGGAATTGTTTGGAAATTGGGTTTTCTGCCACGTGGATGGAGAACACTGGCGGGTGTTATTGTTTCCGTGTTTTTATGTAAGAAAATGGAAATTTTGAGTGGAGGCAATTTAGTGGATAATGGATTATATAAGAATATGTGCTTCTAGTCAAAGTGCAGGAAAATAAAAACAATCCAATTTGTATTGTTAGTCTATTTTCCTTAAATAAATATTTATCTCATCCACAATATTCTAATTATTATGTGGATTTTCTTGAAAACTTTCCACATCTGTTGTGTTCATAGATCGTGTCGATTCACATAGCTTAATGATAAATTTTATTATTAAAATATATATATATATATATATAAAAATTAAACTCAAATCTTCGATTTAGTAGTATACAATATAATATAGAGATATATATTTAAAATTATCCTAGAAAAAAACTTAATCGAATATAAATATATAGAGTTGCATGATACACGACAATTCTAACATGGATTTTCTTAATATATAAAAGTACTTTATTCAAGTCAAGGCATAAATTTCACAGCACTACGATGCTAACACGTGGTATGTTGGGACTTTTTAGGCATATGATATGACATATTTATAATGTTTGTTTTCCGTTGCAAATGAAAGATATGGTATCAATAAAATCGAAAAAGATAATATAAAAATAAAATTGTGATGGGTAATAATATATAATATATAATAATTATTTTTATATCTTGTTAGCACAAGATAATTAATTATTTTTATTTATATAGGTTAACTCAAGTTGATCATTTGATTACTAATCTATGTTTTATTTTTGATCGATTTTTTGGTTAGATTTTAAAAATATAATAATTATTATTTTTATTTTTAAATTAATTTAAAATAATCCAAGTTAATCTTTTTGGCCCATGACTTGCCTTGATCAACCTCTGAATTGAGTTTAAAAACTATGATAATAATCATTTTTATCCTTACATTGATTTAGATTCACAATCAACCCAACTCGTGACCCAAGCTTTGTTCTGGGTTGATTATTTAATTGAATTTTAAAACTATAATAATAGTCATTTTTATTTTTATTTTTATATTGACTCAGGTCAACAATCAACTCAACCCGAAACCTGAGCTTTAGTCTAGGTGAATTTTCGAGTCGGGTTTTAAAACTATAATAATTATTATTTTTATTTTGATGTTGACTCAAATCAACCCGTGTTAACCCTCTTACTTGTTACTTAGGGTTTGCCTTGGGTTGAATCGCAAGTCAAAATTAAAAATCATAATAATAATCATTTTTATTCGAATATTGACTTAGGTTGACACTTCCAACCCGTTTTATTAACCTTGTCTCGAGGTGACCTCTAAGTTACGATTTAAAATTACGATAAAAATCACTTTTATTCTTATATTAACTAAGAAAAACATAAGTTGACCCTTTTGACTGGTGATTTGGATTTTGTCCGAGGTTGACCCCTAAAATTGAATTTTAAAACTTTATTTATAATTATAATTATTTTTATTTTTATATTAACTTGAATCAACTCAGGTTTACTTAATCTATAACTTGAGTCTTATCCCAAATTAATCATCAAAATAGATGTTAAAATTATAATAATTATTATATTTATCTTTATTTATCTCAATAAACACTCAAAATTAAGAGTTTTTTATAAAAATATTTGAAAAATAAAAAATAATAAACTTTCATTTCTATTACATGCGGGGAAAATGTTTTCTTTATATATATATATATATATATTATTAAGGGGTTTGAGGCTATAATTTTTAATAATAAAGATCCATAGGATGCACCCTTCATCTTTATCCCCTAACTTTCATATTCGCTTTCATTTATTTCAGAAATAATTTTCAGTCCTTCATATTTGCCTTTATTAAAGGTCCATGTAATTTTTTCATAACCAATTTTCACCAAGTAACAAAGCACACAAGCAATGAAAAATTAAATTATTTTATATTTATATTTTATATATGTTAAAAAAATATATAAATATGATAAATTATCAATATACATAAATTTGGATATAAAAATCTATCCAGTTAAATCGGGTATTTTAATTCATCTTCATGCCTGCCTCCATCAG
This sequence comes from Populus euphratica, assembly GCF_000495115.2. Classification (NCBI taxonomy): domain Eukaryota; kingdom Viridiplantae; phylum Streptophyta; class Magnoliopsida; order Malpighiales; family Salicaceae; genus Populus; species Populus euphratica. Next base: position 204,841 of record NW_011500126.1, read on the forward strand.
GGCAAATGGAGAGGGAGACCTGTACAGTGGACATCACTGCTTTTCGATACTTCGCCTCATTATAATGTTAAGCCAAGCCCACGATACTCTATTATATTTTCATGGCCTTAACGAAAACTAAAGCCCACAAAGGTTTTGACACAGCCGCAAAAAACCCTAATTCTATTCACTCCTATAAAACCCTAGCCACCATCTCAGTTCCCATCTCTTCATCATTTCTGAAACCTTTCTCCCTCTAAAACCCTAGTTTTTTTTTTTTCTCTTCCTGAAATTTATATTTGCATCTTATGAACAAGGTTTTTTGTTTATATAAATTATATAAAAAAGAGAGATCACGGTGATGACTCACGAAATTCAAGCTCAACAGACCGGAATGCAGGGTTTTTCTTTATAGAGAAAGACTTTGCGTGTCGATTTTCCCGCTGAACTGAGTGATCTTTCTCTTTAAATTACTTTTTTTTTTCTTATTGAGATTGCAATGAGGATTTACAGCTCCCTCTTCTGATTCAAAGTTGAGGAAATTAGCTGGCAGAATCGAACCAATTTAATTTCAAGCCATCACTGAGTAATCTCAATGTTTTCAGTTTTCAAGTTTATTTAAAATACAAAAATGGTTTTTTTTTTCTGTGTGGGAATTTTGGACGGTGCAGTGAGGACTTACAGCTCCCTCTTCTGACCCTTTCCGTTTAATTATTTGAGATTCTGTTTGATTTGATTTTTATTTTGTGTGTGATTGGATGCTGTTAATGATGATTATGATGAAGCAAATAATATTATAATCCAACACTTGATCTGAGACATTTACTGTTGATTGATGTCTAAAATATCTGCTTCTGAATCTGCTAGTGATTTTTTTAATTTCTTATTTTTGTTCTTATTTTATGGTTTCTGAACTGGGTTTAGACGTTGGATTATAACCCTTGTTTGTAGCTGTAATTTAGCTGATATGTCTGGTTAATATTGGTGATTTTCTTTGATGCCATTCGTTAGAAAGTAAAATTATTGCCTTTGTTTTGGCTCTGTCGGTGAAAATGAACTCAATCTCTCTCGCTTCTAATTTTAGGAATCGGAACAATCCCTTCCTCGCAAATTATATCATGTCTTACAAATGTGGATTCTCAGTGAAATGAGCTGAACATGTTTGCAGATTTTATTGTACCATCAGGCTTGTGGATTCACATGTGGGTTATTTGTTCAGTCCCTTGTTGCAAAAAAAATAAAAATAAAAATATTTCCTCATTGCTGCATAGTGCTTATTTTTATGATTTTTACTGAATCATCAATTGATGAAAATTGGAAAAATCTTAGGACACCTTCCTACATAGCTTTCCTAGCTATGGATGAGAATAAAATTTCCATTCTGATGATGATTTTGGCCATCCTATTTTAGTTACATTGTTATGTTATTTGTGTGTTCTGTTTTTAAGAAGTCAAGTGTATACTGAATGGTTTTGTTGATTTCCTTAACCCAGTATGTGCACATTTCATGGAATTCTCCTCTTGGGGGTTCGCAAATCAAATGGTTTTTTTGTGATATATTCCGTGCTTCAGATTTATTCTTTTAAGCATTTGGAAAAAAGGTTTTGAGGATGCTCTAGATTCAAGTGGTTTTGCTACTCGTGTTGTGAGTTGTTTTTTGTGATCTAGATCGCAATGATGACATATAAAATTCAAGCTCAACAGACCGGATTACAATCTTTCTTTCTGAAAGCTTGTATGGCGACAACCGCTGAACTGAGCGATCTTTGTTTTAAAGTATTTAGTTTAATCTTCTGTTTAAATTAACTCGCAATAGACTTGCCAACAAGAGGACCTGTAAACTTGGATTGGAACGCATCCTGGCAGCGTGTTTGCATATTTCAGCCATGCATATCAAGTTGAGGAAACAACTTGTCTTTATATGTTAAACGATAAATCAAGATGCTGGACAATCATCTGGGAAAGAAATTGAGTTATAAAGCAGACATGCATATTTTTCCGGTACAAGGACCTGGAAATGACAAGTGTCAGATCTGTTTAAATTCTGTAAAATCAGAAGTCTTTTGTTTGTTGCCTGCCAGGGGGCCGCATTGTGCATCGAAACTCTGATTTGGATTACCTTGATGCCTTCAAGCTATGCATTCAGCTGTAATGTTGTATTATCAGGATAATGTTGCGAAAGAATAATATAGTTCGAAAATCCATGAAAGTACGATTTATAGCCCCGTATTTCCTGGTTTCTCGGGCCTGGTTTCGGTTAGTGTTTCCTTGGATTTATGGTTTCTGTAGGTATTGCTGGTAGTGTCTTGGTCGTGTAGTTATTTGTTTTAATTTCTAGGCCGGCGAGTCCTAGCCTGTTAGTGTTCAAAATGGTAGGTACAAATGCCTTGAATTTGTAAGCTCTGAGGTTATAAACTATCGAGTTTGGATTTTTGGGTTCCTGATCCGTTCGGTATGATTCAGTAATTTGCCTTCAATTTGACTAGCTATGTGACCACTTTCTGCTGGTAAAATAATCAATATTATTTAAAAGGTCCTATTTTTTTTTAGTTTTTGATTTTTTAATCCGTCACCTAGCTTTTAAAGTAGAAGTAAAAACATATTTGAAACAAAAAACAAGTCACTTTTGGATTTTGATATAATACCTGGGTCATGGGTTGACCCAGAAGGTTGAAACAAGTCACCTAACTTGTTGGACCTAGCCTCCTAACAGGACCTAAAATGTTGGTTGCTCCTAGGCATGGTCCAAGCTATTGACTCCTGATTGAAAATGAGCTAAAAATAAAAATGTTGGATTTTGATAGAGTAGGTTCTAATTGGGTGCTGGGTTGTTGAAAATGGTCGAAAGATAAAGATTGGATTTTGGTGGCGTAGGTTGAGATAGGGTTTAAAGATATTGGGTTTTAGTAAGCACATAGCTCAAAAATAGCATAGCCTAAAAATGGTAATCAAGTTATAAGACATTGGGTCCTGTTGTAGTGAAAAGCAAAGCAAGATCTGCTAAGAGCAGAGCCCAACTATAATGGGTAATCGATGCTGATATGTCCTGCTAGAAACAGAGTCAAGGTTGATGGCTCTAGCATCATTATTACCCGAAGCTATTTTGGATCCTTTCAGGCAGGACCCAACTCGAATATATCCTACTACGCAAGACCCAATTTTATATATTTTTCTTGGATCTGACAATTCAATTAAATTTAATTTTAATATTTAAAAAAAATTAATTTGAAGTAAAGAAACAATAAAAAGACATTTCAAGAGGAAAAAAAAATGGAAACATCTTAAAATATTTTATTGTTGAAATGTCTTTTTTTTTTATGATGTTTATTTTTGGATTTCAAAAATACTTTCAATAAAACATATCTGCTATTAGGTTGTGATAGTGAATTATATGAATAGATTATATCTCTTTTCCCAGTCGGAATTGATAGAGCTGAATCCAATCCCCTAGCTAGGTTTGAAATAAGACGCTCTTTGAAAGGTAACCACAGTCATCAGGGGTGTAGCCTCCGTAAGGCCTCTAAGAGAAATCTTTTCCTTTTTATTATACTGAGTTGAGTAATATGACAATAAAAATTTTAATGACAGAAGTCAAATAAATCATGATTCTAGTCGCAATTCTTGACTAAAAACAGAGGGAAAGAACGTTTCTCAGGATGCTACAGTGCTGTTCACATTTAATTGTATCTTTTGTTTTTGTTTTTTTATTAATGTGGATGTTTGGACCAGCTTGCGTGTACCACGACTAATTATATGGGAACATCCTGCAAGCCTAATGAACAAGTAAGACATCGCGAAGGTGACAGATGTACCATACAAAAAAAACCCAATAAAAATACAAAGAAAACTACTTTCTAGCTCCACTGTCACTAAACTCAAATCAAAATTTTAAAAAAGGAAAGCAGCACCTACATCACTAGCCCAATCTGCTTGGTCAGTTAATTGTATCTTGATTCATAATTCATAATGTATATACAATAAAAATTCCTATATGGTTTAATATATAGCAAAGCAACTGTTCAAGTTTACAATTAATTATCTACAGAAAGTCCGTAGTGAATTGTTTTTTGATCCAGAATGCATTCATATAGAGTAAAAATCTCACATGTTTTAGAGTTTTGTTAATTAATATAGTAAAGAAACTATGCAAGTCCACCATGAATTGTTTCTTGATCGATAATGTTTTTATGGATAGTATAAATTTCACGTGTTTTAGAGTTATGTTAACAACTTCTTGGCTGGTTGGTCATGGCCTTTTAATGCTCGGTTCGGGTTCGGTATGTAGCTTTTGATTTGCCTTGAATGTTATGGATTGCGATTTTTGGAGTGGCATGTCTCATCCCAGATAGGCTTGGTTCGGTAGGTAATTGCTTTTAATATTTGAGCTCGTTGGTCATAGCTTGTCAGGTCTCAGTCGGATCAGTTTGCTAGGTCTTTGCTTTTCATTTCTGGTCTGGTTGGTGTCGGCCAGTCAGAGGCTGGTTCGATAATTGTTTTCTTCGATCTCTGTTTCGCTAGGTATTTGCTTCTCTTTTCTTTTTCATACGCCATTAGGTCCAGGGATTGGTTCTCTATGTTGCCTTGGGTTTTTAAGCTTGTTAGGTCCACCTCATCGGGGCTTGGTCCAATAGTTATCGCCTCTAATTTCCGGGCTGGTAAATCCTGGCTAGTCGGGCCTCGGTTATGTTGGTTTTCGGCATTTGATTTTCGGGTTAGATGCTCGTGGCCAATTAGGGCTAATTGCAATACGTATTTTCCGGTTGGTGGTGGCTCTTCGAAGTCAGTTCAGTTGGGGTGGCAAGTCTCGAACCTTAATGGCTCAGTTTAGTAGGTATTTGCCTTGAATTTCAGAGGGCCCAGTGCTCCTAGCCAGTCCAGGCTCGGTTCGGAGGTATTTTCCTTTGATTTATGGGTTAATTATTCCTAGCTCTTTAAGGCTCAGCTCGTAGGTATTTTCCTTTAATTTTTGGGGTGGCAGCACTATGAGGCAGCCTTGTGTTTTCTCTATTCAATTTCCTTTGCAGAATCTAATGGACGTGATGATGTCACTTCTCAAAGGGCCAGTGAATTCATATGATAAATTGTTCCCCTGTACTGGGCAGAGTTTCTAGCCCGTAGATTTTTTATGCACTGTAAACGCCGTGGAATATTTGTTACTTTTATGAAATCATCTTATATATATATATAAATAATAAACCCCAAACAACCAGCCACTAGAGATTATCCAATATAAATAAAGATTAAATAAATAACTCAAATAAAATAAAAATATAATGAAATCTGTTGTCTCCATCCATAAACTCATTTAATCCGCTAGCTGTATACTTCTGGTGTCTCTATCATAAGATACATACATGTATTTTGAGCACTAAAGAGATACAATGATTTTGAAAGGTTCACTGGACATGCCTAAACCTGTTTGACACTGAACTAGCCGAAATCTACTCTGTAGTGATAATTTAGTGGGGCACTACTTCCAGGTTATTTCTTGTCACCATTTCAGGGGACTTTTTCGATGATGCTTAGCCGTTAAAAAGGTTCAATGTATGGTAATTTAATTCAAAGGAAAAACGTAAACAAACATGCTAAAGTATCTGATGAGGAGTGGACTCCATCCACCAGTTAATTCTCATATCAGATCTTGCTGCTACTCCAATCCTGTCTGCCACTTTGTACAAGACTAAGCTTAATTATGACGCTCAACGGCTAATATTTGATCCTCCTACGGATTTATATGATCAATAGCCTATAATCCCATTTGTAGCTACATCAAAGTTGTGGAGTTTCCTTAATAAAAGAAAGAAAGGAAGATGGACCGTGCCATCTGCTGGGCAAAGAAGTGTCAACAGGAGTACAATAAGAAAGACAGTGACCGATGCCAGCTCCCACTATGTATGGGGAACGTTCATAGATGCACTTTGCAAATGTCTTTCAAGTTCCCTTTGATGCATGGTATGTTTTTAGTCTCAAATGGCAGCTCCTTCTGTCGTAACCTGTGATTTTCTTGTAACATGATCATTCGTGAGTATTCGATCTCCCATGAAACACTCGAACGAAAGAGACGAATAAGCCCTTATAAATGCCATTGCATGCTAAAAGATTGATCATACGAAGACAGTAATAGAAATATTTTGCTCTCCACATTTTGTAATCCTCCCATGGAGAAAATGAAGATGGGATCAGGGTTTTGGATCTTAGCAAGTTACGAAAGTAGAAATTGATTTAGACAACAAGATGGCTTTTAAGCACAATCTATATATCTAGTTTTTGTTCCTTCCCCCATTGATTAAGCAAATATAATGCATTTAAACAGCATGTCGGTAAGGCAAGGGGTCAAATTCTGCATTATGAGAGATGAACACTGAAAGAAAAAGACTTGCTGACAAATTATTGCACATGAACTGGACTAACATACGTACTCAAGTGATCAGTTGAATTTGCGAGATCTGGTCCACACTGAGAGGTGATCAACTTCAATCTCCTACACGAGCTGAGGCAAATTGGCCTGCAGAATGTATGCATGTGAAACTCAGAAAATGACCCCACAGGCCACACGGTTTGGCCGATGAAAATACCAAGGCACTATTTTCTGTTCATCTTAGTGGGCAGGGTCTAGTTTTCAGACAATCTGTGCATGTTGAGCATGGAAGTCGTAGCGAGGTAACTTTTAAGCGTGTCCCAGAGTACAGACAGGTCCAAAGCTTGGCCTGTTTATCGACTTGCTTGTACTCCACTTCAAATAGAAACCATTCATTGCAGATAAGAGGCTAAGCCCATGACTAGATATCAACTTCGTTTTGTTTTATTTATTTTATTTTGGTTTTATTTTTATGTTGGAGCAGGATATCAACATATAGTCTTTATGCACTCTCTGCCTATCTCTTTATTTGTAGATTCAATGTGTTCTCAAACTATTTTTTTTTTTTTTTTTATTTTTATGTTGGAGCAGGATATCAACATATAGTCTTTATGCACTCTCTGGCTATCTCTTTATTTGTAGATTCAATGTGTTCTCAAACTAATTTTTTTTTTTTTTTTTACAGAAATTAAGTTTTCTTTTCTATTACGAGGCATATAGAAAATAACACGATAAGATAGCAAACAAAAGAAAAATATATAAAACTGTTGTGGAAATAATTATCACCACAAGAGTTCTAATTAGTACTTTGCTTCTCAGTATTTTTCTCCAATATACTGTCTTTTTAAAACATTTAAAACTCATTAAATATGTAAGAAGTCGAACTTCTTCCAAGCCTAATTTAAGAGTCTTTAAGACCTCACTGGTTATAACAGTGGACCCTTTATAGAATTAGACTTGTTGAATAATTTATTAAAATATGAGACCGATCTCACGATTTGATAATAAATTCTAGACTTTTCTTCTGAGGTTGTCGCCATCTAAGCATGAACAAGCTCTTTTTTTTCATCTTAACTATGTTTTATAAATCTGTTAAGCTATTTACATGATCCAGTTATAGTAGATCTACAATTAAACTGCCTACATATATCGTGTTAAATCTTGGTTTATAAATTAATTATTCATACTTAGATTAATATACCGATGCAGAATAATTTTTATACAGTCTCTTTGCATCATCAAGATGAATTCTTTGGTATTTTCAAAATTACATGTCCCGGATCATAGAGAGAGGAGGGGAAAAACAAAGTTTAAAATGAAACATTTTGTGGTTCTGCAAGGATAACTGGTCAGGTAGCTATCTAAGATATTTCTCATTTCTCAACATTCTGTGCATTGCAAAATCTGTTGGATGGGTAAACAGCGACATGGCCACAAACTCAACTAAAAAAGAAAAGATCATGCGAAGGATGTACACGTTTCAAGATCAGGTCATCTTCATGAAAAGAGATTCGATCAAATCCAAAACACGAACGTGCAATTCAAGGTTATTATTTGTCCACTAGAGAGCACAAAGCCAGCAAAATGACTTTTTATGCAACTGCCCAACTATAAGCCATTATCATGGGGCAGGAAAAGAGAGAGAGCTAGCTCAGGCATTGCTACTTGGGGTGTCCATGCCTTCCATTGCCAAGTGTACCAGGTGGTATGGCCAGTTAAAGCTACAAACTACTAAAAGTTCATGGAGCAGCTTGCCACTTCAATAAATGTTTGCTTCCTCTAATTGGCAAAGCATGGCTTCTTGATCATCCCATACGACAATCAAGCTTTAACGGGGAATTGAAGAACATAATGATTAAATCTCTCCCATTTCATCATCTAGAAAGAAAAAAAATGATTTCATTTATTCTAAGCACAATAGGTCACATGATTCACATCTATGCTACTATTTATTGCTCGTATGGTGAAGAGAGTGGAGCCTTCTCGAAATTGTTTTCTAGCAATGCTAGTATTTTGAAACTATCTGGTTTTTGAAATTTAATGACAATTTTTCTTTTGTCTACACATCAACAATATTGAATTCAATAAAATTTAAATAAAATAAGGATGTTGATAAAATGAATATTGCGATGGCTGAAAAAATTATAAAAGGTTGATTCATGTTGAGATTGAGAGGGGAGGGTGCTTGCATTGTTTTGTTTCAAAAAAAATTTTACAAGTAAAAAATAAAAATATAGAAGAAAGAGAAGAGAAATGGTAATTTTGTTAGAATAAAAATTACGACAAATTAATTGAAGAAATTATTTTGATGGTAATTTTGTTTGTAGTTATATTAGTATAAATATCACATCATTATATAATTTATTTTTTTAAATTATATTGTAATATTTTTCATAATTTTATTGATATATATCAATAAAATTTTTCTATTAAAATATTCTTAGAGGTTTAACTCTATTATCGCGATGCTGTAAAAACTTATATGTTATTATTATTTAATTTTTTATTATTTTTATTTTTACTGGAATTTTTTTAATATATATTAATGATATATTCCTGTCAATAGTTACCAAAAAAAATTTAGAGACGAGAAAATTTCGTGGATTAATATCATAAAAATTAATTAAAAATTCATTAATATTTCAGGAAAAAATTTGGTCAATGTTATTGCGGTGGCAAATGTTTTCCGGCAATGGTAGTATTTTGAAACCATCTGGTTTTTGAAATCAATGACAATTTTTCTTTTGTCTTCACAGATGTGGTACCTCGTAACGAATAAATCACTCCATGTGTTTCAGGGTTTCGTGTTGGATATGGTATATGCTTGATGTATCCCTAAATTCAATGAAGTAACTTAATTAATTATGTACTAAATAATATTAATTTTCTTGATTTGACATGTTGAATTAGTTGATGAAAAGCTTCTCCCAACATGCATGGTACTGCTTCTGCCCCGCAAGAATATTAGATGCAAGCATTGTGGCAGGATCATTGCCCATGCCTTGATTCTGAGATGCGTCGAGACGATTGATTTAGTGGGCTCAAAGAAGGTCTTTTAAGGGAAGAACCAACCGATGCGATTCTAGCCATGCTAAAAACTCTCACTTTAAACTACATTTACTGTTACATTCTCCGATTATTATTTAAAGAATATTATAAATTATATTGTAAACTTTTAATTAATTAATTAATCGATATGGTACTAAAATCTTAATAACTAAATAATTACAAATTTAAATTTTATTATTCATATTTATTCAATAAAAATAAAATAAAAGATAGTATAAGCTTATATAAATTTAAAATTTAAAATGTTTTTATCTAAAAAGATATGTTATAAAATAATATAAATTTTATTTTGAAATCTCAATTAATAATTAAAATTTTTAAATTGAATTGATTTTTCAAGAATGATCTCTAACCAAACACAATCAACATTCCGAGCCAACAATCTTCTTCTAAATTAATTTTACCCATAATTATCTATTCAATTTTTTTTTGCCGGACACAAACCATTAGTTCACTCACTTGATTGCGAGAGTTAAGGATAAGAACACGTTAGTCTCAAGAAGCTGAAATATTTTAGTTGGAAGTCGGTGGTGCAATATCGTGAAGAAGAGCATAATCGTGAGTGAAATACTCTCACACAATGACATGTGCACCATTTTCAAAAGGTTAAAACGTTCACGGGTGACCCCTTGTCAGCATCAATACCCACTATAAATACCACTATAATATCCTTACTATACCTAAGTCACGACTCTACTTTGATCATTTCACATTGCCTCATCATATATACCTTGAAGCATAGCCACAAAGCCATTAGAAAAATAATGCAGCCCAATTTATCTCGTTTCACTCTGTTTATTCTTTTCTTGATCGCCGGAGGCTCTTTTGCCCGTAATATTGGTGGTCCGTCCAACAGGGTGGTTGTAGGTGACAAGAGATTTGCCTCTCCTGAGATGTCTACAGTGCCTGATGGGCAGACGGGCCCCCCTTCAGGGGCTAGTGGTTCGGGCCACGGGCCTAACTGGGACTATAATTGGGGATGGGGTTCGACTCCAAATGGTGGATGGGGTTATGGGTCTGGTTCAGGTCGGTCCCCGACTGGGTTCGGTAAGGGTTTTGGGTATGGGTCAGGCTCTGGAAGCGGGTCGGGCTCAGGTTATGGTTATGGGACTGGGAGTGGTGGTGCTCAAGGCGGTGGATACGGTGCTGGAAGTGGGTCTGGTAATTCCGCTGGTGGTGGCAGCGGGGGAGGAAGTGGTGGACCTAGTAGCTACGGAACACAATCACGATCTGATCCTCGACAGAGAACCAACCATGGGTGAGCGAATCGGCTTGGAGTCCATGTGTGAAAATGTTGTCTTAGCCGACGAAGTGCCATGTTTCACTCTACTTATATATAGTGTTTGCATGGTGTGGGAGCTATATATATTGATATAGTATGTAGTTTGAGTGAGTTTGCATCTTATTTTTATCGTTAGTGGCTTTTATATATATATATATATATATATATATATACTATAGCTAAGTTTACCCTTACAAATATATATATTAATATATGAAAAACCAGTTGAGTGAGCCCTTGTGGTTATGTTAGTTTCTCTCATCCTCCATTTCTCCCTTCAATTTGGCCTACAAGAACAGGAAGGAAGTAACATATCAATGATCATATACATAGTTTATGGACTCTCTTTTTTATTTTATTTTTCTTCTTCTCATGAACCTGCCCTTCGACCAATACATTTTTAAGCCTAATTGAGATGATTTTCGTGAAAAGAATACATAATCAGTTTCAAAATTCAAGAAATGATCTATTATTTTCTTAAGTAACAACTATGGTTTTGGACTCGTTCTTGAGCTCACAACCTGGATTCTTAATTAACCTCGCCATATGGATTTGTTCTTGAGCTTGCAATCCGGGTTTTGAAACATTAGCTGGGTAGAAATATATAGTGGGAGTGAGAATTATTTTGAATATTTGACTAATTTTTTTTTTTTTAGAATTAATAGCACATGATTCTTGTTTTTTTCTTCTTCTAATTTTTTAATATTTTCATTTTCTTTTTTAGAATTGAAAAAAAGAATACTCTATCCCAAGTTTAACATCATGAGAGAAGGAAGTGGAAAGAAGCACCACATTAGAAAGAACTATATGATGAGGGACCATATTACCACAAATTGAAAAGAACAAGGACCACCAAGCTCATTACAGTATTACACCCATCTTTGCATGAGAAAAGATCATAGTAGCTTTATCACCCTTCAATTTTCCAAGCAGGAGATGGGCTCTCTCAGATTTCTTTTTAGCTCATCCCTTTCTCTACATCAGCTGCACCTGCACCGGGTTAATTATGACGTGTTGATTATTTTTTAAAATATTTTTTATTTAAACATAATTAATTTTTTATTTTTTAATGATTTTCTACCTGTTCCCACATGTGAACCCAATCACACCCCTTCCCACCTGTTTCCAGGCAAGATCATATCGACCTCTCTTCTTCTCCAACTTCTCTCTTCATGTACCCTTTTCCTCTTGATTTCAAGCGCCGAACTTGCATTGCATGACATCTTATGCTAGCATATCGAGAAAACTCTCGAAATGCACTCTATGTATAAGATTTTCAGTATTAATATATCAAAATTATTAAAAAATTATTAATTTCATAATTTTTAAAGTAAAATACACCCTCAAAATCAATAACTAATTTATTTTATTTTATTTTATTTTATCTTGACAGGAATTGATGGGGCCACCTAATAGCTCATAAAAATTAGAAATTAAAAAAAAAAAAAAGACACCACAAGACAAATATTCTTGACCATCGGTGCTAGCCTTTAAGATTTCGAAAATAGTCACCGTCGAGTGAAAAAGATTTCAGTTAGAATGCCACCACCGCACCATTCCAGTATACAAGGACATATCTTCGTTTCATGTCCCAATTTATTAGATTTGTCAGCATCTAACCTGTCCCTGTAATCAAAGCCGTCCAAATAAATGAGTACAGGTGTTGCTTAATATTTTTTTTTCCATGATCTGACATTACATGCTTCACGGGCTGTTTATAGTACAGTTTTATTGGTTTTTTTAAAATATTTTTTATTTTAAAATATATTAAAATTATATATTTTTTTATTTTTTAAAAATTATTTTTGATATTAATTTTTAATGTAAAAATATCAAGAAATATTAATTAAAATAAAAAAATAAAAAAATTAATTTTTTTACTTTTAAAATACAAAAATAAACAGGGTAAATTCTATTTATTATTATTTTAAAATTATTTTTTTAAAAAAATATTTTTTATTTTTTCATTTAATTTTTTTTAATATAATTTAAATATTTTTTTAGACAAGCAACTTTTAAAAAATAATCATACTACATTTCCAAATTTGAATTTATCTGTAAGCTGGACATCTGAGTTCATAATAATAAGATAAATTTAGATTCCATCTCCAATTACATCGATCCTTCCACCTCCACATCGCTGTTCCAGCTTTCTACCGGCCATTCCTAAAAGTTGAAAATGCCCGCAGCTAGAAGTTCTCATTGTAAATATATAAGATTTTTTATAATTATCCCTTATATTAAGTTCCTCGATTCTTAAAGTCTCAAGACCTGAAATTATAGTGAGAAAATGAAATATACCAGGCTCTGAGATTTCAACACTAAGTTCTAAGTTTGTGTAGGAAAGCATGGCTGGAATTACCTTTTAAAATATTTTTTATTTAAAAAATATATTAATAATATATTTTTATTTTTTAAAATTATTTTTAAAATTAGTATATTAAAATAATTTAAAAATATTAAAAACATATTAATTTAAAATAAAAAAATTCAATTTTTTTCTAAAACACTTTCAACAAACACTTTCGACAGAGAATACCATCCTTAGATTGTTGAGAAGATCCTCTAAAAAGTTTATTTCATTAATATTCAATGAAAAAAAATCTAAAGGATACTTAAATATAAGAAAAACATCATAATTAATAAAAATTAAATTAATTTAAAAACCTTAATCTAAATTATATAAAAAAAATCCAATTACAAAAAAGAAAAAAAAAATCTTGAGCTTTACTAAGTCGAATTTAGACATGCTCCCAAACTAGATGAAGTTATTTTCTTAAACGTTTTAATAATAAAACCTTTTAAAAAATTTCAGCACGATATCACAATCAAATTATCAGGTTTTTATTAGTCTGAGCATCGAACTTTTTCAGAGCTCCTTCAAACATAGAAAATCTTAACAGCTACGGAGATGCCACGATGGAGATGATTATGCTAAGAAATTCTCCTCCGTTGATTTTTCATGACCAATCTTTAGAACATGAGCATCCGTCAATCCAATCACAAGCACTTAACAAGGATTCAACATTACACGTTCCATCTGCTAAATAACTAAATAGTGGTGCCCTCTCATTGTCAAGCATATTCAAAACACGAACTGGCATCTTCTCTTTTGCATTAGAAATATCATCCATCAAAACATGCCCCCAATTGCTTGCTAAATCCTCAAGGGAACTACGGCTGATCCAAATTTCTCTTTAGCTTGAATTTGTAGACAAGTTTACCAAATTCTCCTCTTTCTTCCCAAAATTTTTCAACTGTGTAAAGACCATCATAAACATAAATTGGGTTCAAATTTTTGCGCTTGCATGTACCTTCAACGGAAGATGCTTGAGGACTCTTGAGCTTTACTTTACAAATGACTCGAACGGGAGTTCTACAATCCATACTGTGCTTCAATGCAAGATTTCCTCGTTCTAATTTTTGATCTTTAAGTGGTTGCTGACCTCGAACTGCTGGATTCCCACCAGAACCAGAATAAATGAGGACATTGGAAGATTCCCTGTTATTAGCATACCGCTCAGACACGACAATGCTAGTGGCCAATGAGATCCCATTCTTCTTCATATAATCTATACCGTTATAAAAGTGACAATGAAGGCCAATTACATTCAGTTCAGCCTGAAATTGAAACTTGTCACCGATGTTAACTCCAGGAACAGGACCTACCCGTTTGCTAGTATTAATCCATCTTTGGTGATCTTTAAGAAATAATGCTGCATGTCTAGGGATGTTGTAGTCTTTCTCCATTTTTGGCTTCCTTGCATTTTCTTTCCAGAGCTTGGCAAGTACTTGATGAAACATTCTCAAGACCTCCTTCACTTTATCGCAACAAGCACTTGATTTTTGATGACACCGACCAGTTTCCTTGTTGCCCAAAGTAGTATTAAACCTCTTCGGCCTAAAACCCACTACCCTAGTAGCGTTCTTCCCATTTCGCAGAAAAATGTCATTAGAAACAGAACCAGTATTCTGATTTCTGCAACTATTTGTTATGATATTTTCTTGGGAAACAGAGTTTTGTTTCCGGCGGTCATTGGTTGAAATGTCATTAGAAACAGAAGACGTATTCTGTTTTGCAGCAGGACGAACCTGCTTGGCCAAAAAGTCTGTCAATATACCTGGAGAATGGCATTTCCTTGAGGCAGCTTCTGCAGCGGCTTTCTCTTTGGGATTGCTAGCAGAAACAGTATTTAGTAACCCCTTTTTTGAAGCAGAATGAAAATCCCGTCGCCCAAAACCACTAGAAAAATCTCGTTGGGCAGAAGATGCTTTTGACATCGTTGGATTTTGTGGAAACTGTCCATGATCACTGATATCATCACAATCACTTGAGTTCATCCCTAGATAAGGGCATTTCCTTCCGGCAATCTCCGCAGCAGCTTTCTCCATAGGCTTGGTAGCAGAAACAACTTTTTGTAAACCCTCTTTTGAAGCAGAAAGCAAATCCTGTTGCTGAAAAGCACTAGGAAAATCTCGCTGGACAAAAGATCCTTTCAATATCCTTGGAGGAGGGTATTTTCTTGGTACAACTTGTATCACAGGATGTTTTAGAAACTGTGAATGATCACCAATGCCATCTTCAGAATCACTTGAGTCCATCACAACTGGAAATCTTCCACACCCTCTGGGAGATTCACAAATCACATCTACTCTTCTGTGCTTAGACTTCAACAAACACCGAGTAGAAGTTCTGTTCCCATTCATCGTAGGTTAATTTAGCAAAAGAACGACACTTCTGCTTGTAATAATTGCACCGTCATATGTTAGGTCAAAAACACAGCACAAAGGAACAACATATATACTTACACCACATAAACATGATACATGCAGTATAAGTAAGGCAAGAAGCAATATTCTCACATTTCAAAATTAAAATCTACCGAGTAATTAAAAGAAAAATAAAAATTCACTTCAAACAACTACAATAACCAAACCATTCAAGTAAAGAAAGGAATGTGAAGGAACCTGAAGTACCCCTTGATGCTGAGAGGTTCTAAGTTGAAGTTGTAGACAAAATCTCAAGCGTTTTGGGAGATTTTATAGGCAGGAATTGAAGGGTTTCTTTCTTTCTTTTTTGTTTAGTTTGACAATTTAAAATCTGAAAAGACAGAAAATCAATAGCATTGTAGTGGGAGTGATACAATATATAGCAAAAACAAAGATTTCACAAATCCTAAAATTATAGCTAAATTGTACAGAAAATTTTGATTTAATAAACTCTAAATATCAGTAATTCTTGAACAATCAAATAAGTTCTAATAAATAAGTTAGATAACCCTATTTATACTAATCAGTGGCCTAAATCCTACTCCTTGTAGAAAAGATATCATTATTAAATATAGTCATTCTAGAATTCAACTAGCATCAAGATTCCAAAACTAAATAAAAAATAAAATAACTAAGAAAAATAAAACAAATTCTGAACAAAAACTTTTCAACCTAATTAAGGCATTGCCACAAATAACTTAAATACAATTTTAGAAAAGATGTATTCATGTAGAGTTTTCAAACCTAGAAAAAAACTTCTCACCACACATGAATTATTGATGCTTAAAAAATCAAAGCTAGTGCCTAAACTTCAAATTTGATATTGCTTTTGATAGATTCCTTATTGCAAAGATCATCAGAATTTACCTTTACCAATTCAATTTTATATATAAAAAAAATCCTTATTCAATAGAATCCAACTAGCATTGAGATTTTTAAACTAAAAACTAAAAATAAAATAAATAATAAAATTATTGAAAAATTTCAAAAACTCTTACAATTATAATTCACCCACCTCCTTCCCTTCAAACTAACCTCTATTGCTACGACGAAGTCTCATCCTTAACACAAGCCCTATACTATGGTTGTGGTGACTAGGGTAGAAATTTGTTTCCTTTCCCTGCAAGAAGTTTCTTTCCTATGCTTTCTAGGAATGGGGGATGACAATGGAATCCATGCATCAGGTTTTGTACTATACAGTGTACGGATTTTTATACTCAAACCCAACCGAATCGGGTTTCAAGTATCCGTAACCTAAATCCAATCCGACCCGAAACCCTATTGATTATCCCAAATGTTTCTGCAGTTTCAAGAATCACAATACAGTGAATGACTTTATCTTACAGTCAGCAACTGCCAGAAAACAGTTTTAGAGCTAATATTGGAGCAAATATGAGAAGCTGAGCACAGAGCACAGCTCTCAATATTATGGTAGGAAGAACATAAAAATTAGAGTAGTGGACTGCTTCGAAACAGCCGAACATTAACATGCTAAAAAAGAATTAAAGAACTCCACTTGTAATCCTCGTAAATAATGTCCTCTAAAGTTCCATGGAAACACTAAATCTGAAAGGACACTTTGGAAGAGAGCATGACCTAGAGTTGCAGCGCGATGTAGATCTGCACTCGGAAGACATTTAGGCAAGCTGTTCCTCCCGCGAGTTAGTATGGTTGTCACAAGAGAGAGCAGAATAACAGTGACATGAGCGGCTAGAGCGAAGAGAGTATCAAGTGATATGTTCAGGTAAAACCCTAGATTTTCTATATATGCATCGATATAAATGTAATTGTTTTAAAAATTTTAAAGTAATATATTTGATTATTTCGGATACGGCATAGTGGCATACCCATCTAAAACCCGACTTAATCAGATCAAAATTAATTAATTAATTATTAGACGCTGGAAATCTTATATCATTTTTACTGCATCTTTTCGAATTAGAAATTAACTTTATTATTTATTTTTTTAATAAATCATTTTATTTATTATAAAATATTCTAATACTTTTATTTTATTTTACGAAGAGTTTTGATACCAATAACTAAAAATAAAAGATTTATCCCTATATCCATTAAAATCCAAGTCTGAGCACGGAAGCTTGTCTACATAATTTTAAATTCATTTTTATTTTGTCCATGATCCAAGACTAAACTAACCAATATTTTGTTCACTGTTTATTTATATACATTACAAAGACATGGAAATTATTTATTTTGTGCTCATAAATTACAAGAAAGGATCTTTCATTCCTTTTCAAATTGCCTAGGAGAGGAAATGAACAGTAACAACCTAGCTACAGTATTTTACTTACTTTTATGAATCACAGAACTGCTAATGAAGAAGGTACTTCAACCAAAGGGAGATGAAATGATTACTGGGCGTTCATGACAGCACATATAAAATACAAACTTAAGAGAAGGATTCTGCCCAGGAGGACGAAGGAGCTGGATCACTGTGAGTAGTTTTTCATGGCCATGAATGAACTATTCAAGGGTGTTTTTTTGCAGACTCAAAGCTACAAGTTTAATTTTCTTCATTGCTCCCTTTTAAACACGAAGATATCCACTTCTTTTATCTTTCAGAATTACTTGTTAATCATGTCCTTTGTGAAAGAATACTAATCAACCATTGGAACCAATTGTTCAAGAACAATCAGAAGATATATTACAAGTGTAAGAACTGAAATGAAAGTGCATCATACCTGTTTTTGGTGCAGGCTAAGCAAAATTTATTGAATCAAGAGCGAGCTCCTGTCCAGAAACACTTCTCTTGGTCAGGAAAGTTGTTATCACACAAAATTCCCACAGCCTTTTCGTATTGTTTTTCAACTTTCCTCTCTTCTCTCGTGTGTCTCTTCTGTCAGCATTCTCTCCTTTTTTTTATAGGTGGACATGAGTCTTAAGAGTCCTTTAGCATTAATGAAGGACGGGAAAGATATCAACCCTTGAATTCTCCATGAACCTGCGCTTGATATCATCCTGGGTGCTGGAGTTTCAAGAGCTAGTGACGGTTGCCACTTTGCTTGATTCGTGGGAATGGATTGTGGCATAAAAACGGGTTTTATTTCCTCAAGATTGTAGCTGGAATGACATAATGTGTGCATCACCTTTTTTTTTCTTTTGTTAAGAGACGATCATGGGTGGAATGTGAGGCTGAAGATCAGACATCAGCTGAGTTCGCGGCAGGTTCAACGTTTTTTCCAGGAATATGAAGATCCTTTTTTTTTAAGAACGACACGTCGATTATAACTATGGGTGACACGTCGCTCCATATTAAAGAAAACGACAAGTCGTTGTTTAATGCTCTCATTGGGGTTAACTTCCTAGCCAACGCCGTTTTACCAAGAGCCACAATTAATTCAGTCCCTCAATGTCTGCCAGTGTTTTATTTTAGTCCTTTATTCGATAAACTTTCAATTTAGCTTTTTGGACTTTTATCTCCAAATTTCTTTCAATTAAGCCTTCAACAAACATAATGTGAACCCAGCATGTTTCCAGTATTACACTTTAGTCATTATGTTCCCAAAATATTCAATTTTAGGCCAATTTTGTTCTTTTTTTTCCTTAATCTATTTCCATTTTTTCCCTGATTGAATCGCAATAGACCCCTTAATTTCTCTCCCTTTTATATTTCAGTCATTGACTTGCCAAATCTACAATTTTAGACCAATTTAAACTACTTTCTTAATTTTATTTCAAATTTATCCCCAAATTATTTATGAATTTATTTAATTTAGTTTTTGGCCTTAAACTCAATTAATTGTCTGATTTCCCAATATTTTTATTATTGTTGTTAATTTTTTGTTTTTTCAAAAAAACTGACGTGGTTGAAATTGTTTTATGAAAATAATTATGGCATTTGACTTGAAAATAAGAGAATGAAATATCATCTCAGTATCAAACAGTTTATGTGATTGAGTTTGAAATCCCTCTTCCATTTTTCTTAATTAATCACTCTTCTGAAATTTGAAACGATCAAAGATCGAAATCTCTGAATTTATATCTCTCCCTGGCCTTCCCGTTTGTTTATTGAAAAATATATTTTTTTAAAATAAATTTAAAAAAAATAAATTATTTTTTAATATTTGGTAGTGTAATAAATAATAAGTTGAAAAAAATTTCCAGTATTTGGTTATATCATGGAAAATAAACTAGAAAATAACTTATTACTTTTTTATTTTAATCAATTTTATTAAAATAACAAGAAACAAATCTTAAAAATTAAAAAATTGAATGGGAATGAAATTGAAAAAAATATAATTTCATAAATTATTTCAAATAAAATAAATAATAAT